>NC_053024.1:410738927-410968846 GCF_003073215.2 Triticum urartu
AGTGACAGATCATCTTATAATGCTACCGTCAATCAAAGCAAGATAAGATGCATAAAAGATAAACATCACATGCAATCAATATAAGTGATATGATATGGCCATCATCATCTTGTGCCTGTGATCTCCATCTCCGAAGCACCGTCATGATCACCATCGTCACCGGCGCGACACCTTGATCTCCATCGTAGCATCGTTGTCGTCTCGCCAATCTCATGCTTCCACGACTATCGCTACCGCTTAGTGATAAAGTGAAGTATTACATCGCGATTGCATTGCATACAATAAAGCGACAACCATATGGCTCCTGCCAGTTGCCGATAACTCGGTTACAAAACATGATCATCTCATACAATAAAATTTAGCATCATGTCTTGACCATATCACATCACAACATGCCCTGCAAAAACAAGTTAGACATCCTCTACTTTGTTGTTGCAAGTTTTACGTGGCTGCTACGGGCTTAAGCAAGAACCAATCTCACCTACGCATCAAAACCACAACGATAGTTTGTCAATTTGACTCCGTTTTAACCTTCGCAAGGACCGGGCGTAGCCATACTTGGTTCAACTAAAGTTGGAGAGACAGTCGCCCGCAAGCCACCTATGTGCAAAGCACGTCGGGGAAACCGGTCTCGCGTAAGCGTACGCGTAATGTTGGTCCGGGTCGTCTCGTCCAACAATGCCGCCGAACCAAAGTATGACATGCTGGTAGGCAGTATGACTTATATCGCCCACAACTCACTTGTGTTCTACTCGTGCATATAACATCAACATAAATAACCTAGGCTCGGATACCACTGTTGGGTTTCGTAGTAATTTCAAAAAAATTCCTACGCACACGCAAGATCATGTTGATGCATAGCAACGAGAGAGGAGAGTATGATCTACGTACCCATGCAGACCGACTGCGGAAGCGTTGACACAACGTAGAGGAAGTAGTCGTACGTCTTCACGATCCAACCGATCAAGCACCGAAACTACGGCACCTCCGAGTTCGAGCACACGTTCAGCTTGATGACGATCCCCGGACTCCGATCCAGCAAAGTGACGGGGAAGAGTTCCGTCAGCACGACGGCGTGGTGACGATCTTGATGTACTACAGCAGCAGGGCTTCGCCTAAACTCCGCTACAGTATTATCGAGGATTATGGTGGCTGGGGGCGCCGCACACGGCTAAGGAATAGATCACGTGGATCAACTTGTGTTTCTTGATCTGTCTTTGGTGCTAGCCCTGCCCCTCTATTTATATCTTGAGCCCTGGGGTCGAAACTTGGAGTTAAAGCCTTCACAAAGTCGGTTTCACCCGATAGGAAAGAGTCCTTCTCGGACTCCAGGGCCAGACGCCAGGGATCCCGGCGTCTGGACCCAGACGCCAGGGACCCTGGCGTCTGGCCCCTGGACTCCGCAAAACTTCCTTTTGCGCTTTCCAAAAACCTTGTGGGCTTTCCCCTTTGGCCCAAATAAAGTGTTCTCGTACCCAAACATTTCGGGAAACATCCGAAACCCCTTCCGGTGATTTCCGGAACCCTTCCGGTGACCAAACACTATTATCATATATATCAAACTTTATCTCCGGACCATTCCGGAGTTCCTCGTCATGTCCGTGATCTCATCTCGGACTCCGAACAACATTCGGTACATCAAAATGCATAAAACTCATAACAACTGTCATCGTAACTTTAAGCGTGCGGACCCTACGGGTTCGAGAACAATGTAGACATGACCGAGACACGTCTCCGGTCAATAACCAATAGCGGGACCTGGATGCCCATATTGTCTCCTACATATTCTACGAAGATCTTTATCGGCCAGACCGCATAACAACATACGTTGTTCCCTTTGTCATCGGTATGTTACTTGCCCGAGATTCGATCGTCGGTATCCAATACCTAGTTCAATCTCGTTACCGGCAAGTCTCTTTACTCGTTCCGTAATACATCATCACACAACTAACATATTAGTTGCAATGCTTGCAAGGCTTAAGTGATGTGCATTACCGAGAGGGCCCAGAGATACCTCTCCGACAATCGGAGTGACAAATCCTAATCTCGAAATACGCCAACCCAACATCTACCTTTGGAGACACCTGTAATGCTCCTTTATAATCACCCAGTTACGTTGTGACGTTTGGTAGCACCCAAAGTGTTCCTCCGGCAAACGGGAGTTGCATAATCTCATAGTCATAGGAACATGTATAAGTCATGAAGAAAGCAATAGCAACATACTAAACGATCGGGTGCTAAGCTAATGGAATGGGTCATGTCAATCAGATCATTCAACTAATGATGTGACCTCGTTAATCAAATAACAACACTTTGTTCATGGTTAGGAAACATAACCATCTTTGATTAACGAGCTAGTCAAGTAGAGGCATACTAGTGACACTCTGGTTGTCTATGTATTCACACATGTATTATGTTTCAGGTTAATACAATTCTAGCATGAATAATAAACATTCATCATGAAATAAGGAAATAAATAATAACTTTATTATTGCCTCTAGGGCATATTTCCTTCACTCTCAACTTCCCGTCTTTCTTACGGTCCTCACTGTGCCATCGCATCAACTTGGCATGCTCTTCGTTTCTGAACAGACGTTACAACCGTGGTATTATAGGAGCATACCACATCACCTTCGCAGGAACCCTCTTCCTGGGGGGCTCGTCGTCAACATCACCCACACCTTCTCTCTTCCTCTGCCCTTCCAATATTGAGCTCCAGCGCCCAAGTTCTCATCTTCTCCGTCTCGAGCAAGCACTCAACCATGTCCGGATCCGGAGGTCAAGGCAAGTGGATGGCCTCCTCCGTCCAGGAGGAAGACATTGCCGAGCTTCGGGCGGCCGGGTACCTGGCGAAGGGAATCGCCCACCGCCTTCCGGCCCAGGGACAAATAGTTCCCACGCCAAAGCCCAATGAGAGGATAGTATTCATCCCTCATTTCCTCCGCGGGTTAGGGTTTCCACTCCACCCCTTCGTCTGCGGGCTGATGTTCTACTACGGGATAGACTTCCATGATCTATCCCCGAACTCCCTCCTCAACATCTCGGCGTTCTTCATCGTGTGTGAGGCCTTCCTCCGCATCCCACCCCACTTCGGGTTGTGGCTCAAGGTCTTCAATGTGAAGCCGAAGGTGGTGGATGGCCAGCACGCGAAGTGCGGAGGCGCCATGGTGAGCAAGCTGGCCAATGTCTCCTGGCCGAATGGCACTTTCGTGGAGACTGTAAAAGAATGGCGGAACCATTGGTTCTATATCACAGAACCCCATGGCACCACCTGGGCCACAACTGCCGAATTCAACTCTGGCGCTCCCATGCGACTCACCTCCTGGGTCGAGAAGGGCCCGAACTGGTGTTCGCCAGTCAAGCTGACAGCGCTGCAAACGCGCATTCAAAGCATGGTGGATAAAGATATCAAACTCGTCGATATAATCCAGGTGATGCTAGTTCGCCGGATTCTCCCATGCCAAAGTCGAAGCCACCCTCTATGGGAGTTCAATCCGAAGAAGCACCATACCCTGAAGAGGCTCTTCGAAACCACTCACGAAGATTGGAGGTTGCTTTTTAAAGGCAACGAAACATCGCCGGCCATAGATTCGGACCGCGGTCATGACATTAACCACGTCGCCAACGAGGTATGTTATTCTTACTGCATCCCTTACTTGCTTGTTTCAAGGATGATGACTAAGCTTTTATCGTCATCATTTCTTCAGGACTGGATGGAGAGGGCGAAGCGGATCCAATGTCTGGTTTCGCTACCTGAAGAACCAGTCATCCCGCGTTTAGCGAAGATGCTGGTGTCGGCGCCCTACAAGGCGTCGGAGAAGAAGGCCACAGGTAAGGCCAAGGGGGTCCAGAGTGGCCCCCGCCGCAAGGGTGCTTCGGACGCAACGTCCGAAGACAAGACTCAATCCTCCGTCGCCGAAGACGACGACGATGAGGAGGAGGAGTAAAACAACCCTCCCCCTGATGAGGGGAAGAAAAAGAGGGTGGCCTCCACCATTCTGGAGGCGGAGGCGCCCAAGAAGGGGGAAGGCCCACTCGTGGGCAGCTCCGCATGGGACGTTGAAAGCAGTCCGGAGCAACACCCCCGCACTAAGCCACGGGCCGCATCGTAAGTGCTAAGACTTATATTCACCCATAAAGTTTCTCCTCCTTATTGCATTGACATGATAGGTTATGTTATTGTAGTCCGGCCCACAATAGCTCCCCGCGATCCTCCTCAGGAGGTTCGCTAGATTCCAAGGCAATGGCCAGCGAGTCACCGCCGGCCGCTCACTCCCCCAAGGCCAAGGACGATGCGGAGGTGCTGTCTCGAAGGACTGTTCTAGACGAGGGAGATGCTCAGGAGGCGCCAAAAGGTGAAACCCCCGTCACCGGACACCAGGGGGAATCAATCCCCAAGGAGACTGGTGGGGAGGGTCGTATTCAGTTCGGACCTCAGCCGGACTCGATTCCTAAGATCGATGCGGCTCCGGAATCCAGCACGCAACCTCCTTTGAAAGAAGGGGGGATGCCTATTCCGCCGGTGACCCCTATCCAACCAGGGGCACCGGATAATCTGCTGGAAGCACTGCAAGGCGCTTCCATTGTGGATGAGCACCGTGTCCTTATGGGCATGGTAATTGAAAGGGTTCAGTCCGCCAAGAGCGGAGTAACCGAAGCTTGCAGCAGCCTGCTGACAGGTTTTGAGGTAAGCGACGCAAAAAAGAGAAAATCCCAATATAGACAGTAGCCCCTGAGACACTGTCTGGTGTTCAGAAAGAGAAAGCCGGACAGAGGATCAATCTCCTATTGCAGGAAACTAACTAAATTTTTCTAAAATGTAAACACATGCGTCGCTGTTGGCTGGAGCCTCGCATACTGCTGAAGTCTCCGGACTGAAGCAGTAACTGGCGGAGGCCGAGGAGGAGCTGGGCCAGGGGAAGAGGCAGCTCCAGGAAAAACAAGGTAAGTAATAACCTGTTATGTATTCGAAAAAAGGAAAATGGTATGCAATGACCGAAATGCCATGACGTGTACAGAGGCGACGACCGAGGTCAAGGCCCTGAAACAGGCCCTGGTTGAAGCTGAAGGGAAGGCTGTCAAGGAGCAGACTACTCGGAAGAAGCTCAAGGCCCGGGTCAACGAGGTCCAATAGGAGCTCAAGGATGCGGTGAAGAAGTGTGAGGCCTTGGAGCGCGATGCGTCAGTTCAAGAGACCGAAGTCGGCAAGGCTCGTTAGAGTGCGGAGGTAGCCCAAAATGAGGCCCAGGGCGCCCTCCAGGAGATCCAGGAGGCCAGGAAGATCGTGGCGAGTAAGGCATTCAATATGCAAAGCAAGAATGTGAAGATGAAATATCGTTTGCTAACCCAGATTCAGAGTTCTCCATGGGCTTTTACTAATCTGCTGCGCAGTGTGGCTGACGCCGCAGAGTTCTTCCGAGCCGAAGAAGAGAGCTCCGCGGAGAAGCTGTTTTGGTTGCAATATCTTGTGCCAGAACATCTGGTGTCCTTCAGCGATCAGCTAAAACAGTTGGTCGAGCTGCATAGGGTGGCCGAACTGGCCATGAAGGATTTAATAATCTGGTTGTGGCCAGCCGAAGCTATACCCGGCAGTTACTTTGGCCTCGTGAAGCGACTAGTGGATGCATGTCCTCGGCTGGACGTCATCAAGCGGTCCGTCTGCATTGAGGGCGCACGTCTGGCCTTCTCCTATTGCAAGGTCTGGTGGGCGAAGCTTGACGCTGTCAAATTAGCGACCGAGGGGCCGCCGGAGGGCAAGGAGCACCGCACACCCGAGCGATACTTCGGCGATGTGTTGGAGGGGTCCCGCATTGTTGTGAATCATTGTGCGAAAGACACTATCTTTGAATGAATGTTTTCGAGCTCCCTCTACCTTGTATGATAAAACAAAGTGATTGTGCAATATAATGCTTGTTATGTTTTCAAAATTTTATTTCCTGTGCGGCCGTGTTGTATGAAATCTGAGGGTTAACCGGTCATCGGCTTCTGCCCCCACGTAGGTAGTATGGGGGTGTTCGGGATGGAATCTAAACAATCTTTATCCAATTAGATGTTCCTTGAAGGAGTTGTTTAGCGCAACGAACCAGGCAACCAGACTATGCGGCTGTAACGCCCTCACTTAGCCATAGGAGTTAGACAATAAAAACATGGGCGCAACCCCTAGTATCCGAACTAGAGTGTTATAAGAGTATGATCGGGAAGTACCAATCCTTCACGTAATGCGGAAGAAATCTCCAACGATTTGTAACCTCCGAACTGCTGACCGGCTCTCGCCGCATCATGACAGTCAGTTTTCGGCTTTCTCTACTGAGGTGCTCCTTTGGATAAACCAAGGCACAATCGTAGTAGTTCTCCCTTTACTACCTTAGCCAATATAGCGGAACATAAGGTAGCAAGCACAGGAGCCGGACAACCCAACTATTGACCAAAGACATGATTCAGAGCCAATGCATATAATGCTAAATTCGGGGTGCCGAACTATACTTATAAAAAGTGTTCGGACTTTTGTTAACGTAACGTTGGGTGCTATGAGGCCCCTGGCAAACATCAGACGTACCAAAGTGTATGGATGCTACCTGATAGGGTTATCCGCAGAGGAGCTAAAAACAGAAAGAAAACAGAAAAGGTACAAAGGTAAAAAGTTGGGGTCCTAAAGCTCCAGCCGCAAGCTGTTCTCATTGTAATTTAATTAGTACGTCAAGGTGCATTGACACAGGTAGTGTGATAAGCAATAGGCTATTTGACATGCTGAAACCAAGGGAGAGCTGCATGTGGGTCCTGAAAAACAGGTATAGCTATCGTTAACGGAATCACCTAAAAAGTCCCCATATGTCTGCGTTTCTCGCCGTCTTGGTGTGTTTATCCTTCAAGAGGACCGGTGACCAGACCACCAGATGGGGCCTGTAGGATTGAGACCTACAAAAGAAACAAGTAAAAGTGAAAGTATGTGTGTATCCGATGTCGGTTGAGCCGTACTATGGACCACAAGCTAGCTATGCCTCCGTCGATGCCCATGGGATTTTGAGTGCGTAGTTATGTACGCGCGGCACGAATGCCGCCACTTTATCGGGACTGAGATGGAGGCCGGATTGCTAGTCGAGCTCTTGACAAGCCGAGCTCTCCTGCTGCAGAGTAGTTCGGACCCTCTTAACGGTGTCTGTGGGCTCGGCAGCCGAATTAAGGTTCTGCTTGAGAAGGCCACTCTGTACTTCTGCTGCTAAGGCAGCTGTGTGCTCTTCTGTATGGAGGGAGCGTTCCGTATTTCCATTGACCGTTATGATGCCGCGTGGACCGGGCATCTTGAGCTTGAGACAAACACAGTTCGTCCAAGCAGTGCGTGATAGCCGCTACGGAAGGGGATGATATCGAAGATTAACTCCTCGCTTCGGAAGTTGTCCGGAGATCTGAAGACAACCTCTAGTGTGATTGAGCCCGTACAGTGGGCCTCTACACCTGGTATGACTCCTTTGAAGGTAGTCCTGGTGGGCTTGACTCGTGATTGGTTAATGCCCATTTTTTGCGTTGTATCCCGATAGAGCAGATTGAAGCTGCTACCTCCGTCCATAACGACGCGAGTCAGGTGGAACCCATCAATTATTGGGTCTAGGACCGGTGTGGCTGAGCCACCATGACGGATACTGGTCGGATGATCCCGGCGATCAAAAGTGATCGGGCATGACGACCATGGATTGAATTTTGGGGCGACTCGCTCTATCGCGTAGACGTCCCTGAGCGCACGCTTGCGCTCCCGCTTAGGGATGTGGGTAGCATATATCATGTTCACCGTTTTGACCTGAGGGGGAAACTTCTTTTGTCCCCCTATGTTCGGTTGCCGGGTCTCTTCGTCAGCGTCCTTGCTTTGTGATCCCTTTTCCCTGTTCTCGGTGTTTAGTTTGCCGGCCTGTTTAAAAACCCAGCAATCTCTATTTGTATGATTGGGTGGTTTGTCCGGGGTGCCGTGAATCTGGCACGGACGATCAAGTATGTGGTCCAAGCTGGATGGGCCTAATTTGTTCTTTTGGAACGGCTTCTTCCGCTGACCAGACTTAGAGCCACTGAATCTGGCATTGGCCGTCGTATCCTCGGTGTTGTCATTGTTGTTTCGACGCTTGTATCTGTTGCGTCGAGACTTGTCTTTGTTAATTTTAACTTCAGGGGTGCCGGCGTCGCTTGCATTGTTTTTGCTACGGGCCAACCAACTGTCCTCGCTCGCACAAAAGCGGGTCATGAGTGCCGTGAGGGCCGCCATGGATTTTGGATTTTCTTGGCCAAGGTGGCGAGCGAGCCACTTGTCGCGGATGCTGTGTTTGAAGGCTGCTAGGGCTTCAGCATCTGGAGAATCGACAATTTGGTTCTTTTTAGTTAAGAACCTAGTCCAGAATTTCCTGGCGGACTCTCCAGGTTGTTGAACTATGTGGCTTAAGTCATCGGCGTCTGGAGGCCGGACATATGTACCTTGGAAGTTGTCGAGGAAGGCTTCTTCCAAGTCCTCCCAGCTGCCGATAGAATTTTCAGGCAGGCTGTTTAACCAGTGCCGAGCTGGCCCCTTGAGTTTTAAAGGGAGGTATTAGATGGCGTGGAGGTCATCGCCGTGGGCCATATGAATGTGGAGAATGAAGTCTTCGATCCACACCGCGGGGTCCGTGGTTCCATCGTATGATTCTATATTCACAGGTTTGAACCCTTCTGGGAATTCATGATCCATGACCTCATCAGTGAAGCAATGAGGGTGTGCGACGCCTCTATATCGGGCCGTATTGTGACGTAGCTCTGATGGAGTCCGTCTGCGGTTTTCAGCCCGCGCATGACTAAGTTTGTCACGTCCGAATAGGTGGCCGTCGTCGCGTGTCGAGGCACGTCCTCGCGATTCGTAGATTGATCTGGTATGTCCTGCTTTATTGTTCAGGTTTTGCCGGAGGTCATATGTATGGCCGTGGGCTAATTTACCTCTACCTATGCGATGAGGCGGGGCGGGCTGCTGTTCGGCGTGAGTTGCCGTTTTGTCCCGACCACGTGGTGGTCGGTCAGCCGTATTGTACGATGGTGGTAAGTATTCCGGCGCCTCCTCGTCAAACTGAGGTAGCAATTTGCGCTTTGGATAGATTTTGGTTGGGTGCTTGAGGCCGTATTCTTTGGCTGCTAGGACATTGGTCCATTTATCATTGAGCAGATCTTGGTCAGCTTGAAGCTGCTGCTGCTTCTTTTTCAGGCTCCTTGCAGTGGCTATTAGCTGGCACTTGAAGCGCTCCTGCTCAAGAGGTTCCTCGGGCACGATGAAATCGTCGGTGCCGAGGCTCACCTCATCCTCGGAGAGCGAAAGATAACTCCCGTCCTCTGAGTCTTCATGTGTGGCCTGTTTACCAGGGCTAACCTGCCCATCTTCCTGTTCATCTTGTTCATTAGCTGTTTCAACGGGGTCTTCATTGTCTTCGGCACCTTCTGGAGTGTTATCTTCTCCTGTGCCGGTGTTGCTGTCTTTACTGCGGCGTGACTTAGAGCGGCGCCGCTGATGCCGGTGCTTGGATTGTATTTCGAAGGTTTATCCTCAGCTAGATCTTCCTTGTCATCGCCGTTGTTCTCCTTTGGTGCATCCACCATGTATACATCATACGAGGAAGTGGCCGTCCAGCGTTCGATGAACGGCGGGTTCTGGGCCTTTTCTTCTCCGGCATCATCGTCCATACCGTCGATGTCCTCGGAGTCGTAATCAAGTGTGTCGGTTAAATCCTCGACCGTGGCTATGAAGTGGGTGGCGGGTGGGGAGGAAAATTCTCCATCGCGAGCCCCTAGTTCGAACCGGATATAGTTCGGCTGTGAGTCCTCTGCCAAGGACAGGTTCTTTAATGAGTTTAGCATGTCGCCCAAAGGCGAGTGCTGGAAGATGTCTGCGGCGCTGAATTTGAAGATCGATGAACGATCAAGTTTGGCATCCGCGGGCTCACATGGTTCGGAACTTACGGCCAGAAATGAGTCCGGAGTTTCGGTGGCACAGGTATCATGTGAGATCAAGTCTATGTACGGATCCAACACCATGGAATCTGTGGCCTCCGTGGTGGGGTCGATCCTCCCGTCCTTGGATGGTGCAGTCCGCTCTGGATCTAAGGCCAGAGCGGTTATGGGAGCTGTCTCCTGGATGCGGTCCGATGACAGATTTAGGTCATGTCCCTCGGGGTGACCAGGGGTGGTAGCCGCGGTCTTGAATCCCGCGAAGATCAAGTCTCCATGGATGTCCGCAACGTAGTTCAAGCTCCCAAATCTGAGCTGATGGCCAGGGGCGTAGTTTTCGATCTGCTCTAGATGGCCAAGTGAGTTGGCCCGCAGAGCGAAGCCGCCGAACACGAAGATCTGTCTGGGGAGGAAGACTCCCCTTGGGCAGCATCGTTGTAGATGGTTGAAGGAGCCATCGAACCTCTTGATGACGGCACAGTGGAACTCTCAATGAAAGCACCAATGTCAGTGTCAAAACTGGCGGATCTCGGGTAGGGGGTCCCGAACTGTGCGTCTAAGGTCGATGGTAACATGAGACAAAGGACACAATGTTTTACCCAGGTTCGGGCCCTCTCTATGGAGGTAATACCATACGTCCTGCTTGATTGATCTTGATGAATATGAGTATTACAAGAGTTGATCTGCCACGGGATCGTAGTGGCTAAACCCTAGAGGCCTAGCTTGTATGGTTATGATGATGTCTATCTCTCCGGACTAAGTCCTCCGGTTTATATAGACACCGGGAGGATCTAGGGTTACACAAGGTCGGTTACAAAGAAAGGAATCTACATATTTAGTCGCCAAGCTTGCCTTCCACGCCAAGGAGGGTCCCATCCGGACACGGGTGCAGTATACGGTCTTCGTATCTTCACAGCCCATCAGTCCGGCCCATGGCTAACAGGCCAGACGCCCGAGGACCCCTTAGTCCAGGACTCCCTCAGGGGGCACCCCAAAGCACATCAATTATTCTCTTAGCTGTGTGCGGTGCCCCCTCCACAGTTTAATCCTCTGGTCATATTGTCGTAGTGCTTAGGCGAAGCCCTGCGCAGATCACATCACCATCACCACACTGTCATGCTGACGAAACTCTCCCTCGACACTTTGCTAGATCAAGAGTTAGAGGGACGTCATCGAGCTGAACGTGTGCTGAACTCTGAGGTGTCGTACGTTTGGTACTTGATCGGTTGGCTCGCGAAGACGTTTGACTACATCAACCGTGTTAACCTAATGCTTCCGCTTTCGGTCTACGAGGGTACGTGGACACACTCTCCCCCTCTTGTTGCTATGCATCTCCTAGATAGATCTTGCGTGATCATAGGAAATTTTTTGAAATTGCATGCTATGTTCCCCAACATGCATCATGTCCACCTCGCAGGCTTGACGGGAGACATGCGAGCAGCAAGGCCGCCCATTGTCGATGTCAAAACCGGCGGATCTCGGGTAGGGGTTCCCGAACTGTGCGTCTAAGGTCGATGGTAATAGGAGACAGGGGACACAATGTTTTACCCAGGTTCGGGCCCTCTCTATGGAGGTAATACCCTACGCCCTGCTTGATTGATCTTGATGAATATGAGTATTACAAGAGTTGATCTACCACGAGATCGAATGGCTAAACCCTAGAGGTTTAGCTTGTATGGCTATGGTAATGTATGCCTCCTCCGGACTAAGTCCACCGGTTTATATAGACACCGGGAGGATCTAGGGTTACAAAAGGTTGGTTACAAAGAAAGGAATCTACATATTTGGTCGCCAAGCTTGCCTTCCACGCCAAGGAGAGCCCCATCCAGACACGGGTGCAGTCTTCGGTCTTCGTATCTTCACAGCCCATCAGTCTGGCCCATGGCTAACAGGCCGGACAAGGACCCCTTAGTCCAGGACTCCCTCAGTAGCCCCTGAACCTGGCTTCAATGACAACGTATCAGGCGCGTAGATCTGTCTTCGGCATTGCAAGGCGGGTTCCTTCCTCCGAACTCCAAGATAGTCTTCGGACGTATTTGAACATGTCCGGACCTGTAACACAACACCACACACAACCGCAGAGAGAATATAATATTCCACGAGTCCAATCTGATGACAACTTTTATAATGTGATGTCACGCTCGCCCGGTTTTTTGAACCGTTTCCTGTCCCACCGTTGCTATTGGCACACTCTGTCGAAACAAAGATCGTGTCCCCTTATTGCGGGATTCTCATTAACACGAGCGTGGGTAACCAAACCGTTCTGTTGGAAAGATCCCTTAGGAATAGGTAGTCTTTTAGGCTCAAGAGGAGGTGTTTAATTCCTGCTGCCTTTATAAAGGAACCAAGGGCCGTCCTTTTTGACGCCAAACTTCTCCTCAGCCTCTCCAACCTCGAGTTCTAGCACCCAAGGTTTCGACTTCGTTGCTCCGAGCTTTCCTATTATGTCCGGACCCAGCCCTCAAGGCCGATGGGTGGCTTCCTCCGTTACAAAGGAGGATATCGTTGTCGGCGTTCTGGGAACGGGGGTCCCCAGACTTGCCTGCCTACGGCCTGTGGCGCGGCTCAAAGGGGGGCCCAGCACGGCCCATCTTCACCAACACAAACCCAAGACCCTCGCGAGGGGCCAAGCCTCGCGGGGCGGACGACGCGGAGCTTCCTCGGGCACGGCCTCATCAGGCTGGCTCACGAGGAGGCGGAGAGATCAAGGCGGGGTACCTCACGAGGTGCCCGTGACGCAAGCCATGACGACCAAGGGCGCCAGGCGGGTGCCAACCCGCGCAGTGTCCTCCTTTC
Source organism: Triticum urartu (assembly GCF_003073215.2). Lineage (NCBI taxonomy): Eukaryota > Viridiplantae > Streptophyta > Magnoliopsida > Poales > Poaceae > Triticum > Triticum urartu. The sequence continues at coordinate 410,751,669 of NC_053024.1, forward strand.
CCCTTTGGTGCAAAGGGGGCAAGCGCAGCCGCGGAGTACCGAGGCATCGGGCAAAGGTTGCCATTTCGGTGCAACAAGACCAAGACTAGGAGGACTGCAAGACAGAGGTCATCATGGAGCCCAAGACGGCGTCACCACTAGAGCTTTGCGCAGGCGAAGACCACCTTTGTCAGGATAGCTGGTACTAGCTGTCCCCCTTCAAATTAGCCCGCCATTGTTGGCTCCCTTCCCGCTCGATATTTGGGAAGAGGACCAGGGCCTCTATAAATAGGACCAGCCACCCACAGGATCGGGGGGTGAGAGGTTAGAGGTTTTGAGAGAGGCATCATCAATCGAGGAGAGAGAGAGAGAAGAGGGTGACTGGACTCCTCCCAGCAGTTCATCGCCCCAGCCAAGAACAGCCCCTCGCGAGGCTGTTCTTCCTTGTATTGTTCATCACCATCAGCCCAAGAGGCAATCCACCACACCACACACTGGAGTAGGGTATTACACCACAACGGTGGCCCGAACCAGTATAAACCCTGTGCCTCTTGTGTTGTTCTTTCCATAGCTTAGACCTTAGCGAGGCGGAGGGGTGCAGGTAGGTAGGAGGCGAAATCTCCGCGCGCACCCCAGTGTTCGAACCTCAAGGGTCTACCAGAACCCGAAATCCGACATTTGGCGCGCCAGGTAGGGGTGCGCCGGAATCCACCTCCTACAGCTTCGTGCCCCGTCGCGTCGTCATCACCATGTCCGGCGACCAGGCGGGCAACCTAGATCCATGGGCGGCGTGGCCCGCCCACGCAGAGCCGCTCGCCTCGGGCGACCCCGTGCCCCAGGCAGCTCGCGGTCCGCAGGGCGCTGCGGGCCGCGGGCGACACGGACAGGCTTCGACAGCTCTCACACCGCGGCAGGCACGGTCGGCAGCAAGGGCCTCCAATCACGCCGCGACCACGACACCGTACACCCGCCGGGAGCAGGCAAACTCGAGGGCCGCGCTCACGATGGCCAAGAGTTGCTGTAGTGCAGGCTGCTGGAGGGCGGCCGCGACGTGCTGCTGGAGCGGGTGGCAGAGCTCCTGGGCTTCGCCGCCTCGGGGGCTCACCCCTTCTGCACCCAGCTCCCATCTCAAGCCCAGGGCGGCCCGCGCGGGGGCTCCGCGCGCGCCCGTGGGCTCCAAGGCTACTCCAACACCAGCGAAGCTGTCAGCACCGGACCGATGACGGCGCTGCCCCCGCTCCCGGTCCGCGAAGAAGAAGGACTCGACGCGACCCGCGGCCCTAGTGGACAGCCACGCTGCCACCCCACGGTGGGCGCGTCAGGCAGGACCGCGTGGCACGCGGGGCACTACGGCGTGGCCTTCGGGATGACGGCGCCAGAGGAATACGTGCCCCTCATGATGGACCAAGAACACCCTTACGAGAGCGAACAAGGCTCGCTCCACAGCCCAGGCTGGGGGGACGAGGCGCCAGAAGCTGAGCCTTTCCAGGAGCCCCGGGACGGTCCCACTGGCCACGCTGGAGGCAACGATTATCGGGTACCACTAATTCTTCAGGAGCAGGCATACGCTAACCATGGATCGCAGGAGGTGCAAGTCGCCACAGCGAGCAGCTGCCCCGCTCCCACAGTCTCCTACCCCTCGGGAGGAGGGCGCAGGGGGCTGCAGGAGAGGGGCCGGGATCCGACATCACCACCGCGGCGTTCGGAGCAAGGTGTTCTCAGGAGGTAGGCCCTCCGCTGGGGAGGTGCCTCAGGGCCTGCCCCCGGCGGAGGACCCGTGGTCGTCGGGGAAACCGCTGGCGACCGCTCTACCCCATCGGTGGCATCCTAGATTTCGGTCGTCGTTGATGGCACTAGAGTGTGGCGCAAGGCGGGGCCCTCATCTGGCGATATGAAGCAAGGCCGGTACCTGTGAAGAAGGCCCAGTGCCTGTGAAGCTCGCCGCCCCGTGACACTCTCACGTAATAATGAGTGGGGCTGTACACGCCCCGGAGTCTCAGGGGTGCCGGCCTCAGGCCCTGGGGCTCCCTCCCACGCCCAGTGGCAGCACTTAGCTCCGCGCTGGTGAGAAGACGTCCAAGACTAGACTAGGTGCCGGACGCGGCCTTTTGTCTGCTTTCATTGCTTTTCCCTTTGGTTGTCGCTTTCCCCCGCTGGATTCAAGTTGGATTCGAATTTGAGATTTGCGTGTGTTCGGGGAAGGGGTGCTTAGTCTCGTTCGAGCAATTTCTCGCGTTTGGTTACCACTTCGCCTCAGCTGCCTCCCCTCGTGAGCCCCTCGCGAGCTGGGTCAAGCCTAGCTTGCGCGCAGCCCAGACTGCCGCCGCCGCGTCCTCTCAGGAGGGTGTTTTACTGCAGATCCAACGGATTCAATCAGGGAACACTCAGGACACCACAGCCTCCCACGGGCTACCTCAGGGCCAGCACGGGACAAAGGTAAACTAGCCGACCAGTGTGTCGCTTAAGCCAACCACTTGGCGCGGGCACATGGGCAATATAGCGTCTACTAACACGATCAACACAAGTTTTACATAAGGGGCTCCCCCTCCAAAATGCTCTCACCGCCATCAGGACAAAACCTGAGTTCTATTCATGCAGGGTAAGGAAGTAGGAACGATGCACAATCAGTCGGATAAATCCCCCAATGCGTCCTCAGGAGCACCACCCGAGCCGTTGCTGGCGTTGCTGAACTCGCCATCGCTGTCCGCGTCGCCACCAGCGGCGTCAGGGCCGTTCACCACGTCGCCCTCGTCGGCAGCCACGATCACGCCGTCGTAGTCTGAAGCGAAGGCCCTGATAAGAGCATCCACATTGTCTTCCACCCAGTGCGCCAGGTCGTCTCGGACGGCCTGGGGGACTGGGGCGATGGCGGCGTCGAAATCGAAGTGGGGATCCATGTTCCGGAGATGGCTGAAGACGCGAGAAAAGGCGCGCCCGAGCAGGGCGCGGCTCCTCTCCTCCACCAGCCTGTCAGCCCTGACCGACTGCGCCTCCAGCTGCATCACCACGCCAGTGAAGAACTGAAGATTGCCAGCGTAGTTGACTGCGTGCGGCTCGCCAACAGCCGCCTCGCAGATGTTGCCCAAGGCTGTGTTGGCTCTCTCCCGGAGCGTGGTGAGCATGGGGCCGTGCTCATGCTCCAGGATCCGCCGTTGACGTATCTCGTCCGCATTATGGTGCGCGACGGCCTCAGCCTCCTCCACCCGCTGGCGAAGAAGGAGCACCTCAGCCTGGGAGGTGGTTAACTCACCTTGCGCCACCTCAAGGGCGGCCCGGAAAGCATCGGCCTGCCGCGTCGCCTCCTCCAGCTTGGCCCTCAAGGCGGCAGTCCTGCCTTCAGCTTCGGCCCGGATTAACCCCAGCTTCTCTTCGAACTCGTGCTCGAGGTTCAAATGCGCCATCGCCACCCAACGTCCGACCTCCTCCAGGACACGGGCTTCCTGTGCAGCGACATCATCCCCCGCCTGCATCACCAAGCGCTCCCTCGTCTCCAGACGCTCGTACTCGCAGGTACGTTCGGCGGCTTCCAGCTTCAGCGCCTCCTCACGCTTCTGGAGCTCTGCCGAGTCGCCATAGGCCACCTTCATCGACGCGAGGGCTGCCTCACGTAGCTCCACCTGCTCCTCCAATGAGTGGCACCAGGCCAGGAGCTCCCGAGCCCGCTCCTTCGCCGCCTTTCGCCGCTGGTCGGCTTCCCGGGCCTCCTCAGCGGCCCAAGATCGGGCCTCCCAAGAGGCCACCAGCGACGCCTTGGCCTCTGCATCGTCAAGATCGCACTGACGGCGCGCAAGGGCGATGGCGCCCTCCAGCTCACGCCTCTCTGCAGCCAGGCACAGGCCCTCGGCCTCAAGGCGCGCGTCTTCATCAGCAAGCTCCTCACCAAGCAGGCTCACCGCGTCAGCCGCCCTTCAAAGGAATCCTTGGCGGAGAGCGCGACGCTCCGGAGCGCGCTCGAGCACGTCTTCCACACCATCATCTGCCCCAAGCAAGCACCAGGGGCCACGAATCAGCACTTCCCCTCCGGGCAGGGGGCTGGGGGCTGGCACCCTCGCGACGGCCGGGCGCGCCGCGCCAGAAGCCCGGCCTGGAGCTAGCCCGTCCCCAGGTGAAGAGCGCAGGGAGCGCCTCAGCCAATCGCAGTCCATGACCAGGCGAGAAGCCCACGGCAGGCTGGCTATGCCACGAGAAGGCCCGCGAAGGAGGATCGCGAGGTGCGCAGGGCCACGATACGCCTCGGGACGGTTCGCCTCTTCGATCGCCCTCACCACAAGGGCTCCGCTGCTCGGAGCGCTTGAGGACGATGGAGGGGGCGAAGCCAAGGGGGGCGGCTCCTCAGCCGTCTCCGCAAGCTCGGCTGGAAGGGGCCTGCGGAGCAAGGGTCAGTAAAAGCAACAGAAGGATTGGGAGCTGGGAAAGGAGAAGGCTTACTCATCAGTGGTGAAGTACTTCCTACGCTTCAGCAGGCGACAAGGGTAATCGTCGCCCAGGGCCTCCCTTCTCTTCCGGAGGGCCTCAAAGTCCACGCGGAAGCGGCCTAAGAGTTGAGCGCAGGGATCAACCAGCGACGAAGATGGAGCGTCAAAGCGATCTGCATCAGGGGCGCCTGCCTGATGTGCTGTGCCAATCGCCTCGCCAGGAGAAGCAGCCGGAGCCTCAGGGGCCTCAGTCGCAGGCGCAGAGGGCAGCTGCTTGTCACCCTCAACCTCAGCGGCATGGGCCCCAAGAACTGCTCCCTCATGAGCATCGCCCGGCGCTGTCACCCCGCCGGGAGCCCCCTCGGCCTCTAGCGCCTCATGCCTCCTTGCTCCGCCGCTTGAGGAAGAGTCGCCTTGGCCGACTGGAAGTGCAGTCACCACCACTGGGTTTTCGCGAGGCCCCTGGAGGCCGGCGGGGCGCGGCCCCCACTCATCAAAGATCGGCATCTGCTTCACAAAATCGCCCCTGCTCTGGCAGAGGTACAGCAAGGCCCCTCCCTGCTGGATGCTGCCAGGGTTGGGGTCCCCAGTCAGGGTCAAGAGCGCTGTCCTCAGCACTTCAGGAGTCAGGTCCTCTTCCTGGAGCCTCATAAGATCATCGCGCCCGCTGAAGGCCCACATCCGGCGGGAGTGGCGTTGGAGAGGAGCAACGCGGTGTAGCAGGAACTCCTTCACCACCTTGGGCGCTGTCGCGCCAAGCGACCTCAAGAACGCGAAGCGGTGCCAGACGAAGACGAGCCGGGGGCTCTCAAGCGTCTCCTGGCCCCAGCCAAAATTGGGGACAGCAGGCGAAGTTGGCTCCGATAGCAGGGGGCTGGGCACCCCTGCGTCCACATACATCCATCGCTCGCGGAACCCAGCCGCGGGCAGGGGGAGCTTGAAGTCAATCCCAGAGGCCGCTGTCTCACACGCGGCAACGAAGCTCACGCACGCCCAGCATTGGGTAGGGTCGACAAGGCGCAGCGAGAAGAAGTGGCGCAGCAAGGCAACCGAAGGAAGGATGCCCATCATAGCCTCGCAAACAAAGGCGAAGACCGAAAGGAGAGTGATGGATTCAGGACCTAGATGCATCATGTGGATCTAATAGTGGGAAAGCACGGCATTGAAGAAATCATAAAAGGGAGGGACCAGACCCGCCCACAGGGCGTCGGCAAAATACGGGACCTCGGTGACTATCCTGTCGATGGAGAAGTGGGACGCGGGCCAGGCCGTCGTCCTCCCGCATTCGTTGAAGATAGTGGCCAGAGCCGAGCTGACCTTGCCCAAGCCCTCGGCGGGGGCCGCCAACGGCGGCGGGCAAGGCGGAGACACGGGTTTCTTCCCTCTTCCCTTCTTCGTCGGAGCCATGGCGATGGGAAGGGGGGAGGTTCGAGATTGGGTTGAAAACAGAAGCCGGAGTTCGAGCGGAGGAAGGACAGAGGGCGCTCGAGCAGCAGAAAGGGGAACGGCTGTGTACGACTACGAGTCCGCCTAGCATGGCGCAAAATAAGGAGGGCGTGGGGGAACAGTGCCGCCCACGTCCAATCAACCGCCACGCGGCGTCCAAGGCCGCAGGCTGTTAGGGCCCGCGGCGCTTCGCTCTTGCCCTTCCGCCTCCCTGCATGGCCAAGTCCGGGCGCGCCTTGGGCCCGGGGGCTACTGTCGGCGTTCTGGGAACGGGGGTCCCCAGACTTGCCTTCCTGCGGCCTGCGGCGCGGCTCAAAGGGGGGCCCAGCACGGCCCATCTTCACCAACACAAACCCAAGACCCTCGCGAGGGGCCAAGCCTCGCGGGGCGGACGACGCGGAGCTTCCTCAGGCACAGCCTCATCAGGCTGGCTCGCGAGGAGGCGGAGAGATCAAGGCGGGGTACCTCACGAGGTGCCCGTGACGCAAGCCATGACGACCAAGGGCGCCAGGCAGGTGCCAGCCCGCGCAGTGTCCTCCTTTCCCCTTTGGTGCAAAGGGGGCAAGCGCAGCCGCGGAGTACCGAGGCATCAGGAAAAGGTTGCCATTTCGGTGCAACAAGACCAAGACCAGGAGGACTGCAAGACGGAGGTCATCGTGGAGCCCAAGACGGCGTCACCACCAGAGCTTTGCGCAGGCGAAGACCACCTTTGTCAGGATAGCTGGTACTAGCTGTCCCCCTTCAAATTAGCCCGCCATTGTTGGCTCCCTTCCCGCTCGATATTTGGGAAGAGGACCAGGGCCTCTATAAATAGGACCAGACACCCACAGGATCGGGGGTGAGAGGTTAGAGGTTTTGAGAGAGGCATCATCAATCGAGGAGAGAGAGAGAGAAGAGGGTGACTGGACTCCTCCCAGCAGTTCATCGCCCCAGCCAAGAACAGCCCCTCGCGAGGCTATTCTTCCTTGTATTGTTCATCACCATCAGCCCAAGAGGCAATCCACCACACCACACACTGGAGTAGGGTATTACACCACAACGGTGGCCCGAACCAGTATAAATCCTGTGCCTCTTGTGTTGTTCTTTCCATAGCTTAGACCTTAGCGAGGCGGAGGGGTGCAGGTAGGTAGGAGGCGAAATCTCCGCGCGCACCCCAGTGTTCGAACCTCAAGGGTCTGCCGGAACCCGAAATCCGACAATCGTGAAGCTTCGAGCGGCCAGATACCTGACCGCGGAGATCCACCACAGGCTTCCTGCTCAAGGCCAGGTTATCCCGACCCCCAGATCGGTGAGAGGGTTGTATTCATCTCACACTTCCTTCGAGGGCTAGGGCTCGCTCTTCACCCCTTCGTCCGAGGGCTAATGTTCTATTATGGACTAGATTTTCACGATCTAGCCCCAGAGTCTTTCCTCCATGTCTCGGCGTTCATCATTACGTGCGAGGCCTTCCTCTGAATCCCCCCACACTTTGGCTTATGGCTCAAGACCTTTAGTGTGAAACCAAAGGTAGTCGACCGGGAATAGGTGGAGTGCGGCAGTGCTGTAGTCAGCCAGCTCACCAACACTCCTTGGCCAAAAGGCTCTTTTATCGAAACTTCCCATCAATGGCAGCGAGAGTGGTTTTACGTTACGGAGCCCCGCAGCACCAAGTGGGTAGCTGCACCCATGTTTCGTCCTAACCCACCGTTATAGCTTGCATCATGGGCCAACAAGGGGCTGGATTGGGGATCAGTTGATGAAGTGCGGACTCTACAAAGCCGCATCCGAACCCTCCTCGAGAGGGACATCGATCTTGTCAGCGTGATTCAAGTAATGCTGATTTGCCGAATCCTACCATGCCAGCGTAGGCCTCTCCATATGTGGGAGTTCAATCCAGAAGGACCACGAACCCTCCAACACTTCTTCGACATTACGCAGAATGGGATGTGGAAGTTGTTTTTCGGAAAACGAAAACATTGGCCGGACACTACTGAGAACACAGGCGTCGACTGTAACCGTCTGGATACCCCGGTAAGCACTTGTGTTCCGAACACCCTTTTTTAAGTATGACGTAATACATTACTAAGCAAACTATCTCCTTCCAGGGCTGGATAAATAAAGTGGAGCTGATTAGGTGTCCGGCCCCCCTTCTCGAAGGTTCAGCGGATCCTGTATTAACAAGGATACTAGCCCCGGCACCGTAACAGATGCCTGTGAAGGAGGGCAAGGAAGAGAGGACCAAAGATGCCCCCCATCATGAAGGTGCGCCAGACAAGATTCCATCGTCCAAAGAAAAGAGTGACGAGGAAGTCAACGTCTCTTCCCCCCATGGGAAGAAAAGGGCAGCATCCAAAGATTGGGAGGAAAAGGCTCCTAAGCGAGGCAAGATGCCTTCGTCGGGTGGCTCGGGCTTGGAGGACAACGTCATTGCGTAGTCCCATGACGAGGGCAAGCCTCGGGCCAAATCGTAAGTGAACAAGGGTGTTTTAAACACGTCCCGCCCCTTTCTTGTAACGTCTAGAATATATGTTTCTTTTTGTAGTTCGGCACACAATCTTCTTCAACAATCCTCTTCCTCGGGGGATCTTCTCCCAGAGATGATGGAAAACGAGACGCCTCCACCAATATCCTCGCCCAACAGGGCGGACGACTTTGAGGTGTCGTCGCGGAGGGTCTCTCCCGATCAACAAGTGGTGTGAGGGATGATGAAGACACAACCCGAAGGTGATACTTCGGTGGCCCAGGGTCCGGGGACCAACAATAAAGGCCCCAAACATTTTGGTCTACAGCCAGATACAAATAAATGGATCCCTTCAAAGGGAGGTCGTACTCCTACAGCAGCCTCCGGAGACCTAGAGGCGCCGGATATGTTGACGAACATGCTGCGACAGGCGTCCGTCTCACAGGAACATCATACCTTGATGGGCACGGTGGTCGAAACGGTCCTAGCCGTGAAAAGCGGATTGAATGAGGCCTTCGTGGGCCTACTAAGAGGCTTCAAGGTTTGTACCATAATATGTTCGATTGTGTTTTATTCAAGAATACACCTGTGTATAGATAGTAGCCCCTGAGACTCTGATTGGCTTCCCGAGGGAGGCGATCAGAGGATCAAAAGATATGCCCAGGAAGTAATATGATTAATTGGAACATAGGCTGTGACCTCCCCAGAAACTATCTGGACTGTAGAGATTGCGGATTTGCAACACAAGATTGATGAGGCAGATACTGATATCGCGCTTATCATCAGGCGTCTTGACAAGTCGCAAGGTACGTATTCGAGGCGATCCTTACATATACGTGTTTGTAATATAAGTGTGACGCTGAAAGTTGCATACTGGAATATGCATGGCTATAGATGGTGCCGCCGCCGTGGAGATTCTTCAGGCGGAGCTGGCCCGGGCCAAGGAGCAAGCCTGGTTTAGTAATGCGGCTGCCGAAAAGGCATCAGCCGAGTTAAAGGCCAAACAAGCTGCTCGGCACCAAGATGAGGAGAAAATATCCTCGATGGCGCTCGAAATGAAAAATGCTACTAGCCGCTGTGAATTCCGAGGCCTTGCGAGAGGCGAAAGAACTGAAAAATGCTACGAGCTGCTGTGAATTCCGAGAACTGAAAAATCCTCGATGGCATCAGCCGAGGAGGATAATAAAGCCAAAGCGGCTGAGCTTGACAAGGCCTTGCGAGAGGCGAAAGAAGCGCGGTCCGAATCTAGAGCGGCCCATGAGGAGATCCGACAAGCTGGGGATATTGCGGCTGGTAAGCCCTTTTTATTACAGACTAAGTTTGGCGATCCGAATTATGCTCAGCTTAACCATGTGTGGAGTTCTCCAGACGTGTTTTTGGACCTACCGAAGAGTTCATCCGATGCGGCGCAATTTTACCAAGTGCAAGAGGGATATGCAAAAGAGAAGCTTTTCTGGTCATAGTTCAGCGCATCAAAACGCCCTCTGCTGCTGAATGAACAGATGTCCCAATGGGTCGAGCTTCACAGGATGTCCGGTGCTGCCATGAAGAATGTCATACTTCAGCTGTGACCGACTAAGCCGATTCCAAATAGCTATTTCGGCTTGGTGCGGCGGCTTGTTGATGCGGTGCCACGTATCGACACCGTGAAGCGGTCGGCGTGCATTGAAGGTGCATGGATGGCCCTTGCCCGAGTCAAGACATACTGGGGGAAGATGAAGGCCGTCGATGTTGCAGCGCAGGGTCCACCCAAGGGCAAGGACCATCATGCACCAGAGTATTACTTTGAGAACGTCTTAGAGGCTTCTCGCTTGATAGAGGGTCAATGTTCGAAAGGCTTAATATTCGAGTGAACTCTTTACGAATTGTAAAAGACAATTGTTATAATCAGTCTATATTTTGATTTTGCCTAAAGGCTTTTGTTCCTCCTATGCGGCTATCGGATGTGGGGTTCCGGCTAACCCATAAGGTTCAAGCACTGGGGTGTGCGCGAAGTCTTTCCCTTCTACCAATCTACTCTCTAGCTCGCTAAGATCTTGCGGACGAACTCGACAAACTCGCAACACAGAAAGACACAGGGTTTATACTGGTTCGGGCCACCGTTGTGGTGTAATAACCTACTCCAGTGTGGTGGTGGATTGCCTCTTGGGCTGATGATGAACAGTACAAGGGAAGAACAGCCTCCTGAGGTTGAGGTGTTCTTGTGCGTATGAACTTGTAGTGCGAGGATTCGATCCGATCCTATGGTGGTGGCTAGTCCTATTTATTTAGGCCCTGGTCCTCTTCCCAAATATCGAGCGGGAAGGGAGCCAACAACAGCGAGCACATTTGAAGGGGGACAGCTAGTACAAGCTATCCTGACAAAAGTAGTCTTCGCCTGCACAAAGCTCTGGTGGTGACGCTATATTGGGCTCCACAATGACCTCCGTCTTGCAGTCCTTCTGGTCTTGGTCTCGTTGCACCAATATGGCAACCTTTGCCTGATGCCTCGGTACTCTGCGGTTGCGCTTGCCTCCTTTGGACCAAAGAGGATAAAAGGACGCTGCGCGCACTGGTGCCCGCCTGGTGCCCGCCTGGTGTCGATCATCATGGCTCACATCACGAGAGCCTCGTGAGGTTCGCCTCGCCTTGATATCTCCGCTCCTCATGAGCCTGCTTGACCAGGCCGCTCCAGAGGAGGTCTTGCGTCGCCGCCTCGCGAGGCTTGGCCCCTCGCGAGGGTCTTGGGTGCCTTGTTGGTGAAGATGGGCCGTACGGCCTGCTGCTTGGCCATGCCATGGGCCACAGGCAGGCAAGTCTGGGGACCCCCGTTCCCAGAACACCGACAGTAGCCCCCGGGCCCAAGGTGCGCGCGGGCTTGGCTTCGCGGCAAAGCCAAGGGTCAAGTTCGGAGCACCGTGGGCCCCAAAAGCCCGCGGCCTCAGTTGATGCGTGGCGGTTGATTGGACATGGGCGTCTCCGCTTCCCCACGCTGCCTTTGAATCCGCCTGGCTATGCGGCCCTGCGGCCTACACAGTTATTCTTCCTTCGCCACGCCTGGCTCTTCCAATCTCCCTGCTTCCTCGACGCCCTGCTCCGCCTTATCAATCTGACCATTGTTCCGCCCGCTTCACCGCCATGGCACCGAAACAAGCCGAAAAGGGGAAGAAACCTCTGTCCTCGCCAACTGCGCCTCCATCCTTCGAGCCGGCGCTCAGCCGGCCTCAGGTGCTCAATGACGAGGCCATGGGCAAGGTGTGCCCCATGCTCGCCTCCAGCTTCAACGAGTAGGGAGAGACGCCGGCCTGGCCCGCGTCTCGTTCCAGCATGACTCGGGCAGTCACCGAGGTCCCGATCTTCATTGACGCCCTCTGGGCTGGCCTGCTTCCTCCCTTCTCGACCTTCTTCAATGCGGTGCTCGAGCACTATCAGATCCACATGCTCCATCTCGACCCTCAATCTGTGACCCTTCTTGTCGTCTTTGCTTTCGTGTGTGAGGCCATGGTGGGCATCACCCCCTCCGTGGCACTCCTCCGCCACTTCTTCTCGCTGCATCTCACCAGTGCCCGGCAGAGCTCAGGGTGTGTGGGCTTCCAGGCCATGGCTGTGACGGCAGGCATGGGGATCGACTTCGAGCTCCCTTCATCCGCGAGCGAGTTCTGCACGCAATGGGTGTTTGTTGATGCCAGCGTGCTCAACCCTCTGCTCCAAGCTCCGGTGGGGCCTGCCATTCCAAACTCCGGCTGGGGTCACCAGAGGCTCGCGAGCCCCTGCCTTGCCCCCGTCTGGGCCAGGCTGCGGTGGTCGAAGGACCGTGGTGTGACTACGCCCATGGTGGTGAGGGAGTTCGTCAGGCGTCGAGTTGCTCCGCTTCAGCGCCATTCCCGCCCGATGTGGGCCTTGCTCAGCAGACAGGACAACATGAGGTTTCAGGAGGAGGGGCTTCCTCTCGCTGCGCGGCAAACAGTGCTCACGGTCCTATCTGGTGTCCCTCTGCCAGACGAGATTCCCAGGAAAAGCTGCATGTTGTACTGCTGCGAGAACAAGGTCACATTTGCCGCGAACATGCCTTCCTTTGATGAGTGGGGGTTGCGTCCAATCAGCTTGGTGGGGCCCCGCGAGAATCCCGTCATCATGGTCCCCGTCTTCGCCGCCGGTGCCGAGCTCGCCCCAGGTGACGGTGCGGGGGAGCAAGCTGTGACGGGGGCTGGCTGCTTAGGTGTTGAGGAGCACATGCCGAGCGGTGATCCAGGGGCGCCGTCCTCGAGAGCTTGTGACGCCCCTCCTGAGGCGTCGGTCGGTGATGAGATGCGGCATGCGGCTCCCGGGGCCGAGGCTCCAGGAGCCTCGGGAGGTCGCAGCGAGAGAGAGCCGGGTTGTTCGCCGCAGCCGGGCTCCCCTGAAGCCATCCCTCTTGGTTCTTCTTCGGCTCCGCCACGCTTTGGCCGTCACGTCCAGCGCTTCGGTCGCCTTTGTGTGGACTTCGAGGAGCTCCGCAAGATGAAGGGATCCCCCCAGTGGCGGCAACATCTTTGGGCCGTTGAAGCGACGGAAGTACATCGCTATCGACGAGTAAGTACCTTATCTTGGTGATCTTCTATGTGTCTCCTTCCTTTCCTGGCGATTGTCCCCTCAGGCCCCCTTCTTCTAAGGCCGCGAAATCTCCAGAGAAGCAGCTCCCTCTCGTCCCATCGCGCCCGCCAAGCTCCAGCACTACAGGCTCGCACGCTGCTCACGGCGCGGGGTCAGCCAGGGGAGTTGGTCCATTATCAAGGCGCCCCGAGCTTGCGCCTTCGCCGTCCTTCCTTCATGGCCTTGCTCGGAGCGCAGAAGGCATGCCAATGGCTCCTCCCCTGGTCACGGTTGGTAGCTGGATAGCCTCGATCCTGAAGTCTTCTTCAAGCAGCAGGCCTTGTTTGGTTCGGGCCCCTCGCGAGGGTCAGCTGGCGCCTGGGGCCGTGCCAGCTCCCAGCCCCCAACCGGGAGGTGGTGCACCACTTGATGCTCCACCCGCAGCCCCCGAGGTGGAGGACGAGATGGGGCGAGCGTTCGAGCTCGAGTGCGGGCGCAGCGTGGTCCGCCACGAGCTCTTGCAGGAGGCGATGGGCGCGATGAAGCGCCTTGGTGAAGAGCTTGCTGGTGTCGACTCGCGTCTTGAGGCTGAAGGTCTTCGGTTGCTGGAGGAGCGACGCAAGCTGCGAGTGCCCATCAACCTTGGACGTTATCATCGTGACCTCGAGAACACGAAGGCTGAGGCGTCCCTCAAGATTGCCAATGAGGCCCGCTCGCGAGCTTTGGAAGAAGCTCACGAGGCCGATCACCGCCGCGAGGCTGCGGAGGAGCGCGCGTGGGAGCTCCAGGCCTGGAGCGCGTCCCTTGAGCAGTAGGTCGAGGCGCGCGAGGCCGCCCTTGCATCGATGAGGGGGACACCCGCGGAGGAAGAGGAGGTCCGGCGGCGCGAGGAGACGCTGGCCCTGGAAGCCGTAGAGCGCAGCCTCGAGCTCGAGCGACTGGAGATGAGGGAGCGTCAAGTCGCTCAAGCTGAAGATGCTGTCGGGGCCCGTGAGGCTAGAGTCGAGGAGGAGATCAATCGTCGGGTGGCCGCGGTTTGCGCAGATCTAGAGGGCAGGTATGACTTGAAGCTGAAGCTCGCCAGTCAGGAGGGTGCGGGCAGGGCCGCTGCCCTCAGGCCCAGGTTGGACGAGGCCGAGAGGCGTGCGGAGGCCACAACCGCCGCCCTAGTTACGGCGCAGGCAGACTTGGCCTCTTCCCGCGCCGAGCTGCTTTCCCTCCGGAGATGAATTGACGACGCCGAGGCCGTCGCTCGGCAAAACAGGGAGGAAGTGCTTCAACGCCGAAGGCTGGAGCGCGAGCACGCTCCTGTGCTTCAAGACCTTCAAAACAGGGCCAACACCACCCTAGGTTATATCTGCGACGAGAACGCCCCGACCCCTCACTCAAGTGACTACGCCAGCCACCTAACCTTCTTCACCGAGGTGGTGACGCGCCCGGAGGCTCAATCTGCCAGAGCTCGGTAGCTTGTGGAGGAGAGGGGTCGTGGCCTGCTTTAGCGCGCCTTCTCCCGTGTCTTCACCTTCTGAACGCCGACCCCAACTTTGACTTCAATGCGGCCATTGCCCCTGTACCCATGGCCGTCCGGGGCGACCTGGCGCGTTGGGTAGAGGACCATGTCGACGCGTTGGTCAGGGCCTTCACCTCGGAGAACGATGGGGTGGTGGTCATCGCAGCCGAAGGTGATGTGGTCAACGACGGCGATGGGGGCGTTGCCGACGACGGTGACGATTCCGACGAAGATGATGACAATGCGAGTGACACATCCATGGACGATGCAGCGAGTGATATCTCTGACTGATCCCATATTCTCCTATTGTTTTATTCTACACGCAAAACTCGGGCGTGGCCCTTGGAAAACTTGTAAGAGCATTTTGAGAGGGGGAGCCCCTCGTGTAAGCAAATCACAGTTTTTACTTTCCTTGTGATGTGGGTATGTGTCCTCGTGAGCTCATGAAGCTGGGGGTGAGTTTCCCGACGTGGTTTACCTTAGTCAACACCAACTTAGGGCTGGGTCGTGAGGCGACGAGTTCCTGAGAATCCTGCAGAGCTTATCGCCCCGTTTGAGGGGGCCCCGCAAGGGGGTGAGCACCAGGCGCAGTTCTAGCGCGTGCTTTGCATGGTACGGCTCGCGAGGAGCTTTGCGAGGGAGAGGCGATGGACGTGAGTCCCAAAGCAAACAAGATCCAGAAGGCAAGAAACGGCTCGAACAAGAAAAGGCACCCCCCGCGCGCATCGATAAAAATTCAATTTCAACTTAAGTCCAGAATCAGAAAGCAAAGCCATAGAAAGAGAGATCCAAAGCAAAAGGCCGCGTCCGGCACCTAGTCTAGTCTTCGGGTCTTCAAGTCTTCTCACCAGCGCAGAGCTAAGTGCTGTCCACTAGGCATGGGAGGGAGCCCCAGGGCCTGAGGCCGGCGCTCCTGAGACTCCGGGGCGTGTACAACCCCAACTCATTATTACGTGAGAGTGTCACGGGGGCGAGCTTCACAGGCACCGGGCCTTCTTCACAGGTATCGGCCTTGTTTCATATCGCCAGACGAGGGCCCCGCCTTGCGCCACCCTTGACCTTCTTTGAGCCGACCGGAGACCAGGACGACACAAAGGAGGGAAAGAGGACGCCAATGGTTCCCTCGGTGACCATGGGTCCTCTGCCGGGGGAAGGGTTGTTGGGGCCACCCTGACAGAGGGCCTACCTCCGGGTGTCCCCTGGTTTCGCGTGCCTTGGGGAGGAGCCTTGCTCCTGGCTCCCTCCCGGCGGCCCCCAACGTGTTTCCCTTGTTGGAACAGGTGCCACCGTGCCAGGGTCACCGATCGATGCTGCAACCTGATTCATCTGCAGCCCATGGTTAGCATAAGTCTGTTCCTGAGAGGTTGGCGGTACCCTGTAGTTGCCGTCGCCGGCGTGATCGTTGTGGTTCTCCGCTGGCTCTTAGAAGGCTTCGACTCCTAGTGCCCCTTCTCCCCAATCTTCTCTAATGAATGAGCCGATGTCGTCCTCTGGTGCGTACCCTTGGTCCATCATGCGGGGCACGTAGGCTTCCGGGGCCGTCACCCCAAACACCTCGTTGTGGTGCCCCACGCTCCATGTTGCTCCGCCCATGATGGCGTCCTGGGGATGATAATATGGCATCCGGCCGGGACCATGGGGGGTGACGCTTGCGCTCGTGCTTGTCGAGGGTGGCATGGGGGGGGGGGGGGGGGGGGTTGGAGCCCCCTACGCCGCCGGCCGTGCTGATGTTGACGAAGCCCCCTGGCGTAGTCGATGGCGCGCAGATGTGGTGAGCCTCGCCATGTGACCTTGCAGTGGTTTGGGGGGGAGTCGATAGCAGAAGGGTGGCGCTCCCGATGCCCCTGCGTCCAGCAGCTCAGCAACACGCTCAAGCAGCGTGTCCCAGCCGCTCTCCATCAGCCTGCATCGTAGTAGCTCCCTTGCCACTGTGAGTGCCGCCCGCATGTTTGCTTGCTCCCGTCGTGAGTGCGGTGCTGTTGCTGCGGCGTGACTCGCTGCTCTCGCCGCGGCTCATACTTGCCGCGGGGTGAGGGTGGATGATGCCTGGCCACACCGTCCACGCCCGGCGTAGCTTGGTGGCACCCGCGTCGCTTGGGGTGAGGGGTCGAGACCTTCATGGGTAGGCGGCGCCATCCGGGCCGGCCAGGCTGCCCAGCGGTCGGACCCGGCCCTTGGGTCGCCAGACATCATAGCCGGTGAACGTCGGGGAGCTGATTGGCGGAGAAGAAGCTCCGGCGCACCCCTACCTGGCACGCCAAATGTCGGATGTGGGGTTCTGGCTAACCCTTAAGGTTCGAACACTGGGGTGCGCGCGAAGTCTTTCCCTTCTACCAATCTACGCTCTAGCTCGCTAAGATCTTGAGGACGAACTCGACGAACTCGCAACACAGAAAGACACAGGGTTTATACTGGTTCGGGCCACCGTTGTGGTGTAATAACCTACTCCGGTGTGGTGGTGGATTGCCTCTTGGGCTGATGATGAACAGTACAAGGGAAGAACAGCCTCCTGAGGTCGAGGTGTTCTTGTGCGTATGAACTTGTAGTGTGAGGATTTGATCCGATCCTATGGTGGTGGCTAGTCCTATTTATGGAGGCCCTGGTCCTCTTCCCAAATATCGAGCGGGAAGGGAGCCAACAACGGCGGGCAAATTTGAAGGGGGACGGCTAGTACAAGCTATCCTGACAAAAGTAGTCTTTGCCTGCACAAAGCTCTGGTGGTGACGCTGTCTTGGGCTCCACAATGACCTCCGTCTTGCAGTCCTTCTGGTCTTGGTCTCGTTGCACCAATATGGTAACCTTTGCCTGATGCCTCGGTACTCCGTGGTTGCGCTTGCCTCCTTTGCACCAAAGAGGAAGCAAGGACGCTGCGCGCGCTGGCGCCCGCTGGCGCCCGCCTGGTGTCGATCGTCATGGCTCACGTCACGAGAGCCTCATGAGGTTCGCCTCGCCTTGATATCTCCGCTCCTCGCGAGCCTGCTTGACCAGGCCACTCCCGAGGAGGTCTTGCGTCGTCCGCCTCGCGAGTCTTGGCCCCTCGCGAGGTTCTTGAGTGCCTTGTTGGTGAAGATGGGCCGTACGGCCTGCTGCTTGGCCACGCCATGGGCCGCAAGCAGGCAAGTCTGGGGACCCTCGTTCCCAGAACGCCGACAATGGCCGTTTGTATATGATCTGAAAGTTTTCCAGTCGTCGGCTTCAGCCCCCTCGTAGGAAGTACGGGGGTGTTCAAAAAAGCATCTGATCACTCGTGACCCAACGTCTTGGTTCGTGAAGGAGGTGTCAATGCGGCGAACCAGGCAACCAGACTATAGGGCGTTAACACTTTCACTTAGCCATAGGAGTTTTATGGTGGGTCTACGACATAGCCCCTGGTATGTATGCGGCTTATTCATACGACGTGTTTACATATTTGACCGGAAAGAGGTCCTTCGTGTGACACGGAGGGAAACGCGAAAGATTCCGATAAGTCATCGAGTGGTTGACCAACTCTCGCCGCATCATGACAGTCAATTTTCGGCTTTCTCTACTGAGGTGCTTAACCAAGTGAACCGGAAGCACAATCACAGTAGTTCTCCCTTTACTACCCTAGCCGATACAGCGTAACGCAGGATAGCAAGCACACGAGCCGGGAAACCCAACTATTGACCCAAGACATGATTCGGAGCTGATGCATATAAGGCCAAACTCGCAGTGCCGAAGTACGCTATAGAGTTGTTCGGACTTGTCGGCAACTCGTTTGTTCCCATACCGAGCCCCTGGCAAGTTATGCCGAGGTGTATGTTTGAAACAACCGTAGGGGTAAAACTCGGTTCTTTAGAAAAGAATGGATTATTTTTACTGGGTTCTGAGTGATGTGCCAATCGTGTATATAGATAACAAAGCCGCAACCCCAGCTATTTGATATGCCAGGGGTCGAAGGCGGAGGAAAAAGGCACTTTACAGGCTCGAAATAGAGAGTGCGGTCTACAAAAAGTTATTTTGGACCTCCTGTCGCACGTCTGTGCCGCCTGTCCTCGGTGAAGGGACTCCTTGACGGAAGTAGCCCTTTGAGTGTACGAACCTGAACTCCGATAGAGTTCGAGCCCAGCCATTGAGCCACATGTGGAGGGAAACAAGAAAAAGTAAGAAGAAAAAATAGTAAAAAAAGGAAGGTTATGGGAGTACTTTCAGGTCCGTCCGTATTGTGCTTCCGCCGGTGCCCAGGGTATTTTAAGTGCGTAGTTATGTATGCGCGGTACAGATTTTTCAAATATATGCGGCAGACGGCGGAAGCTGAACTGCTACTCCTGTATGGGATTTGAACAGTCATGTTGAATGGAGACCGGTGGCTTAATGGCCGACGAGGTATGCGGTGTAATGCCCCCGCTGTGTAGTTCGGCTGAGATAGCCGTAGTGTGATCCTCTGCACGGAGAGAGCGCTTCATGCGTTCCCCTGTAGGGGGCGGTACCATGTGTACCATGTTCACTGTCTTTACTTCGGGGGGAAACTGCTTCTGATCCCCGGTGTTTGGTTGGCGAGTTTCGTCGTCATCGCCGTCGTCGGGCGGCTTCTTCCCCTTGTATTCGGCGTTTAACTTGCCGGCCTGTTTGAAGACCCAACAGCTTCTGTTGGTGTGGTTAGCTGGTTTATTGGGGTGGCCATGAATCTGGCAGGGCCTATCCAATATTTTATCCAAATTGGATAGCCCGTCTCTGTTTGCCTTGAATGGCTTCTTCCGTTGACCGGGTTTGGGGCCGCTGAATCTGGCATTGACCGCTGTGTCGTGCGCTCCCTCATTACTATTGCTACGTTTGTGCTTATCGCGTGGTGGTTTCCCGTTGTCGTCTCGAACTTCGGAAGTGCCCGGGTCGCTGGCACTGTTGCTTCTACGAGCGAGCCAGTTGTCTTCTCCCGTGCAAAAGCGGTTCATTGGAGCGGTAAGGGCTGACATGGATTTTGGTTTTTCCTGACCGAGGTGGCGGGCGAGCCACTCATCCCGGACACTGTGTGTAAAGCCCGTTAGGGCTTCCGCGTCCGGACAGTCTACGATTTGGTTCTTTTTAACTAAGAACCTAGTCCAGAGCTTTCTGGCTGACTCTCCAGGCTGTTGGATGATATGACTTACGTCATCGGCGTCTGGTGGCTGGACATATGTACCTTGGAAGTCGTCGCGGAAAGCGTTTTCCAGATCCTCCCAGCTGCCGATAGAGTTTTCAGGCAGACTGTTTAACCAGTACCTTGCTGGTCCTCTGAGTTTTAGTGGGAGGTATTTGATGGCATGAAGGTCGTCTCCGCGAGCCATGTGAATATGGAGAAGAAAATCCTCGATCCATACCGCGGGATCGGTTGTTCCATCATATGATTCGATATTCACGGGTCTAAACCCCTCTGGGAATTCATGCTTCATTACTTCGTCAGTGAAGCAGAGTGGGTGTGCGGCGCCTCTATATTGGGCCACGTCGCGACGTAGCTTAGATGGAGTCCGCCTGCAGTTTTCGGCCCGGGCATAACTAGACTTGTCCCGTCCGAATAGGTAGCCGACGTTGTGTGTCGAGGCACGTCCTCGCGATCCGTAGATCGGCCTGTTATGTCACGCTCTACTGTCCAGGTTCCGCCGAGGGTCGTATGTATGACCTCGAGCTGTTTTGTCTCTGTTTTTTCTTTGGGGTGAGGCGGGCTGTTGTTCGGCTTGAGCTGCCGCTTTATCCCGACTGCGTAGTGGTCGGTTAGCCGCATTGTCCCGACCGCGTGGTACAAGTGCCGACGCCTCCTCATCGAACTGAGGTAGCAATATGTGCTTCGGGTAACCCTTGGTTGTGTGCTTGGGGCCGTATTCTTCGGCTACTAGGATGTTTATCCATCTATCCTTGAGCAAGTCTTGGTCAGCTTGAAGCTGCTACTGTTTCTTTTTCAGGCTCCTTGTCATGGCTAATAGCCGGCGTTTAAAGCGCTCCTGCTCAAGAGGTTCCTCAGGCACGATGAAATCCTCATCGCCGAGGCTCTCCTCATCCTCGGAGAGCGGAATATAATTACTGTTCTCCGAGTCTTCGTGTATGGCCTGTTCATGCGGGCTATCGTGCCCGTCTTCCAGTTCATCATGTTCGGATGTTGCCCCAACAGGGGCTTCATTGTCTTCGGCATCGTCCGGGGTGTTGTTTTCTCCGGTGCCGGTATTAATGTCTTTTGCACGACGTGACTTAGAGCGGCGCCACTGACACCGGCGTCTGGTCTGTGTCTCAGGAGGTCTATCCTCAACTGGATTTCTTTGTCATCGTCGTTAGTTTCTTTAGGTGTATCCACCATGTATACGTCGTATGAAGAAGTGATCGTCTTGCGTCCGATGAGTAGCGGGTTTCGGCCCTGCTCTTTTTCAGCATCGTCATCTATACCGTCGAAGTCTTCGGAGCCGTAATCGAGCATGTCGGTTAAGTCCTCGGCAGTGGCTATGGAGTGGGTGGCGAGTGGGAAGCAAGATTCTCCATCATCAGCCCCTAGTTCGATCCGAACATAGTTCGACTGTGAGTCCCCCACCAAGGATAGGTTTTTCAATGAGTTTAGCATGTCGCCCAAAGGCGAGTGCTGGAAGATGTCTACGGCGCTAAATTCGAAGATCGATAAACGATCAAGTTCAGCGTCCGCAGGCTCACATGGTTCGGAACTTACGACTGGAGACGAGTCCGGAGTTCCGGTGGCACATGTTGAAGGAAATATGCCCTAGAGGCAATAATAAAGTTATTATTTATTTCCTTATTTCATGATAAATGTTTATTATTCATGCTAGAATTGTATTAACCGGAAACATAATACATGTGTGAATACATAGACAAACAGAGTGTCACTAGTATGCCTCTACTTGACTAGCTCGTTGAATCAAAGATGGCTAAGTTTCCTAGCCATAGACATGAGTTGTCATTTTATTAATAGGGTCACATCATTAGATAATGATGTGATTGACTTGACCCATTCCGTTAGCATAGCACTTGATCGTTTAGTTTGTTGCTATTGCTTTCTTCATGACTTATACATGTTCCTATGACTATGAGATTATGCAACTCCCGTTTACCGGAGGAACACTTTGTGTGCTACCAAACGTCACAACATAACTGGGTGATTATAAAGGTTCTCTACAGGTGTCTCCAAAGGTACTTGTTGGGTTGGCGTATTTCGAGATTAGGATTTGTCACTCCGATTGTCGGAGAGGTATCTCTGGGCCCTCTCGGTAATGCACATCACTTAAAAGCCTTGCAAGCATTGCAACTAATGAGTTAGTTGCGGGATGATGTATTACGGAACGAGTAAAGAGACTTGCCGGTAACGAGATTGAACTAGGTATTGAGATACCGACGATCGAATCTCGGGCAAGTAACATACCGATGACAAAGGGAACAACGTATGTTGTTATACGGTTTGACCGATAAAGATCTTCGTAGAATATGTGGGAGCCAATATGAGCATCCAGGTTCCGCTATTGGTTATTGGCCGGAGACGTGTCTCGGTCATGTCTACATAGTTCTCGAACCCGTAGGTCCGCACGCTTAAAGTTTCGGTGACGATTGTATTATGAGTTTATGAGATTTGATGTACCGAAGGTAGTTTGGAGTCCCGGATGAGATCAGGTACATGACGAGGAGTCTCGAAATGGTCGAGACATAAAGATCGATATATTGGACGACTATATTCGGACATCGGAAAGGTTCCGAGTGATTCGGGTATTTTCGGGGGTACCGGGGAGTTACGGGAATACAGGAAGAAGTAATGGGCCTCATGGGCCAAGTGGTGGAAGAGAGAAGGCAGGGCGCGCGGCCCCCCTAGCCCAAACTGAATTGGACTAGGGGCCGGCCCCCCTTTCCTCTTTTTCCTCCCTCTCCTTCCTTCTCCTTCTCCTCCTTCCTTTCCTCCTCCTAGTAGGAGTAGGAAAGGGGAGTCCTACTCCTACTAGGAGGAGGACTCCTCCTCTTGGCACGCCCATAGAGGGCCGGCCGGCCTCCCCCTTGCTCCTTTATATACGGGGGCAGGGGGCACCTCTAGACACACAAGTTGATCTGTTGATCTCTCCCAGCCGTGTGCGGTACCCCCCTCCACCATATTCCACCTCGGTCATATCGTAGCGGTGCTTAGGAGAAGCCCTGCGTCGGTAGCAACATCATCACCGTCATCACGCCGTCGTGCTGACGGAACTCTCCCGTGAAGCTCTACTGGATCGGAGTTCGCGGGACGTCATCGAGCTGAACGTGTGCTGAACTCGGAGGTGCCGTGCGTTCGGTACTTGGATCGGTCGGGTCGTGAAGACATACGACTACATCAACCGCGTTGTGCTAACGCTTCCGCTTTCGGTCTACGAGGGTACATGGACAACACTCTCCCCTCTCGCTGCTATGCATCACCATGATCTTGCATGTGCGTAGGAATTTTTTTGAAATTACTACGTTCCCCAATAGTGGTATCAGAGCCAAGTTTTATGCGTTGATGTTATATGCACGAGTAGAACACAAGTGAGCTGTGGGCGATATAAGTCATACTGCTTACCAGCATGTCATACTTTGGTTCGGCGGTATTGTTGGATGAAGCGGCCCGGACCGACATTACGCGTACGCTTACGCGCGACTGGCTCTACCGACGTGCTCTGCACACAGGTGGCTGGCGGGTGTCAGTTTCTCCAACTTTAGTTGAACCGAGTGTGGCTACGCCCGGTCCTTGCGAAGGTTAAAACAGCACCAACTTGACAAACTATCGTTGTGGTTTCGATGCGTAGGTAAGAACGGTTCTTGCTCAGCCCGTAGCAGCCACGTAAAACTTGCAACAACAAAGTAGAGGACGTCTAACTTGTTTTTTCAGGGCATGTTGTGATGTGATATGGTCAAGGCGTGATGAGATATAAGTTGTTGTATGAGATGATCATGTTTTGTTGAAGTTATCGGCAACTGGCAAAAGCCTTATGGTTGTCTCTCTATTGCATAAGATGCAAGCGCCAAATAATTGCTTTACTTTATCGCTATGTGATAGCAATAGTTGCAAGAGAAATAGTTGGCGAGACGACCATGTGACGACACATTGATATAGATCAAGATGATGGAGATCATGGTGTCATGCCGGTGACGATGGAGATCATGACGATGCTTTGGAGATGGAGATAAAAAGCACAAGATGATGATGGCCATATCATGTCACATATTATGATTGCATGTGATGTTTATCTTTTATACATCTTACTTTGCTTAGTTCGGCGGTAGCATTATAAGATGATCTCTCACTAAATTTCAAGATAAAAGTGTTCTCCCTGAGTATGCACCGTTGCCAAAGTTCGTCGTGCCCAGACACCACGTGATGATCGGGTGTGATAAGCTCTACGTCCATCTACAATGGGTGCAAGCCGGTTTTGCACACGCAGAATACTCACGTTAAACTTGACGAGCCTAGCATATGCAGATATGGCCTCGGAACACTGAGACCGAAAGGTCGAGCGTGAATCATATAGTAGATATGATCAACATAGTGATGTTCACCATTGAAAACTACTCCATTTCACGTGATGACCGGTTATGGTTTAGTTGATTTGGATCACGTGATCACTTAGAAGATTAGAGGGATGTCTTATTCTAAGTGGGAGTTCTTAAGTAATATGATTAATTGAACTTTAATTTATCATGAACTTAGTCCTGATAGTATTTGCATATCTATGTTGTAGATCAATAGCTCGCGTTTATTGCTTCCCTATGTTTTATATGTTCCTAGAGAAAACTAAGTTGAAAGATGATAGTAGCAATGATGCGGACTGGGTCCGTGATCTGAGGTTTATCCTCATTGCTGCACAGAAGAATTATGTCCTTGATGCACCGCTAGGTGACTGACCTATTGCAGGAGCAGATGCAGACGTTATGAACGTTTGGCTAGCTCAATATGATGACTACTTGATAGTTTAGTGCACCATGCTTAACGCTTAGAATCGGGACTTCAAAGACGTTTTGAACGTCATGGACCATATGAGATGTTCCAGGAGTTGAATTAATATTTCAAGCAAATACCCGAGTTGAGAGATATGAAGTCTCCAACAAGTTCTATAGCTAAAAGATGGAGGAGAATAGCTCAAGCAGTGAGCATGTGCTCAGATTGTCTGGGTACTACAATCGCTTGAATCAAGTGGGAGTTAATCTTCCAGATAAAATAGTGATTGACAGAATTCTCTAGTCACCATCACCAAGTTAGTAGAACTTCGTGATGAACTATATATGCAAGGGATAACGGAAACGATTCCCAAGCTCTTCGCTGCAAATCGACTAAGAAGCCAAGCATGCGATATTTGATGGTTCTGCACCTTATTCTCTCATCGGTCACGACAAAGCTTCTAACAGTGATGTAGGTGGTACGAAGCTCGACTCTTGTCAGAGAATAAAGGCCAAAGGGCATATGGGCAGGAACTTACTCAAGGTGAGGAATCGGATGAACACTCGAGTTGCTTTGTATGCAAGTCGAGAGAAACCCAAGTCTTGACCTATGCCTGAGACTAAGTGCTTCTACTGCAAAGGGACTGGTCACTGAAGCACCTCCAAGTATTTGGCGGATAAGAAGGATGGCAAAGTGAACAAAGTATATTTGATATACATGTTATTGATGTGTACTTTACTAGTGTTTATAGCAACCCCTCGTATTTGATACTTGTTCAGTTGCTAAGAGTAGTAACTCGAAACGGGAGTTGCAAAATAAACAGAGACTAGTTAAGGGTGAGGTGATCGATGTGTGTTGGAAGTGGATTCCAAGATTGATATGATCATCATCGCACACTCCCTTATACTTCGGGATTAGTGTTGAACCTAAATAAATGTTATTTGGTGTTTGCGTTGAGCATGAATATGATTGGATCATGTTTATTGCAATACGGTTATTCATGTAAGTTAGAGAATAATTGTTGTTCTGTTTACATGAATAAAACCTTCTATGGTCATACACCCAATGAAAATGGTTTGTTGGATCTCGATCGTGGTGATACACATTTTCATAATATTGAAGCCAAAATATGCAAAGTTAATAATGATAGTGCTACTTATTTGTGGCACTGTCGTTTAGGTCATATTGATGTAAAGCGCATGAAGAAAATCCATGCTGATGGGCTTTTGGAATCACTTGATTATGAATCAGTTGATGCTTGCGAACCATGCCTCATGGGCAAGATGACTAAGACTCCCTTCTCCGAAACAATGGAGCGAGCAACAGATTTTTTGGAAATCATACATACTGATGTATGTGGTCTGATGAATATTGAGGCTCGCGGCAGGTATCATTATTTTCTGATCTTCACAGATGATTTGAGAAGATATTACTATATCTACTTGATGAAACACAAGTCTAGAAATATTTGAAAAGTTCAAAGAATTTCAGAGTGAAGTGGAGAATCATCGTAACAAAAATAAAAGTTCTTAGATATGATCGTAGAAGTAAAATATTTGAGTTACGAGTTTGGCCTTCAGTTAAAACAATGTGAAATAGTTTCACTACTCACGCCACCTAGAACACCAAAGTGTAATAGTGTGTCCGAATGTCGTAACCGTGCTTTATTAGATATGGTGCGATCTATGATGTATCTTACCGATTACCACTATCATTTTGGGGTTATGCATTAGAGACAGCTACATTCACGTTAAAAAGGGCACCATCTAAATCCATTGAGACGACACCGTATGAACTGTGGTTTGGCGAGAAACCTAAGCTGTCGTTTCTTAAAGTTTGGGACTGCAATACTTATGTGAAAAAGTTTCAACATGATAAGCTCGAACCCAAATCGAAGAAGTAAATCTTCATAGGATACCCAAAAGAAAATGTTGGGTACACCTTCTATCACAGATCCGAAGGCAAGTTATTCATTGCTGAGAATGGATCCTTTCTAGAGAAGGAGTTTCTCTCGAAAGAAGTGAGTGGGAGGAAAGTAGAACTTGATGAGGTAACTGTACCTGCTCCCTTATTGGAAAGTAGTTCATCACAGAAATCTGTTCCTGTGACTACTACACCAATTAGTGAGGAAGCTAATGATGAAGATCATGTAACTTCAGATCAAGTTACTACCGAAAACCTCGTAGGTAAACCAGAGTGAGATTCGCACCAGAGTGGTACGGTAATCCTATTCTGAAGGTCATGTTACTTGACCATGACGAACCTACGAACTATGAGGAAGCGATGATGAGCCCAGATTCCGTGAAATGGCTTGAGGCCATGAAATCTGAGATGAGATCCATGTATGAGAACAAAGTATGGACTTTGATTGACTTGCCCATTGATCGGCGAGCCATTGAGATTAAATGGATCTTCAAGAGGAAGACGGACGCTGATAGTAGTGTTATTATCTACAAAGCTAGAATTGTCGCAAAAAGGTTTTCAACAAGTTCAAGGTGTTGACTACGATGAGAGTTTCTCACTCGTATCTATGCTTAAGTCTGTCCGAATCATGTTAGCAATTGCCGCATTTTATGAAATCTGGCAAATGGATAAACAAAACTACATTCCTTAATGGATTTATTAAAGAAGAGTTGTATATGATGCAACCAGAAGGTTTTGTCAATCCTAAAGGTACTAACAAAATATGCAAGCTCCAGCGATCCATCTATGGACTGGTGCAAGCATCTCGGAGTTGGAATATACGCTTTGATAAGTTGATCAAAGCATATAGTTTTATAGACTTGCGGTGAAGCCTGTATTTACAAGAAAGTGAGTGGGAGCACTACAGCATTTCTGATAAGTATATGTGTATGACATATTGTTGATCGGAAATAATGTAGAATTATTCTGCAAAGCATAAAGGAAGTGTTTGAAAGGATTTTTCAAAGAAAGACCTCGGTGAAGCTGCTTACATATTGAGCATCAAGATCTATAGAGATAGATCAAGACGCTTGATAAGTTTTTCAATGAGTACATACCTTGACAAGATTTTGAAGTAGTTCAAAATGGAACAGTCAAAGAAGGAGTTCTTGCCTGTGTTACAAGGTGTGAAGTTGAGTAAGACTCAAAACCCGACCACGGCAGAAGATAGAGAGAGAATGAAAGTCATTCCCTATGCCTCAGCCATAGGTTCTATAAAGTATGCCATGCTTGTGTACCAGACCTATTGTATACCTGCCCTGAGTTTGGCAAGGGAGTACAATAGTGATCTAGGAGTAGATCACTGGACATTGGTCAAAATTATCCTTAGTGGAATAAGGATATGTTTCTCGATTATGGAGGTGACAAAAGGTTCGTCGTAAAGGGTTACGTCGATGCAAGTTTTGACACTGATCCAGATGACTCAAAGTCTCAATCTGGATACATATTGAAAGTGGGAGCAATTAGCTAGAGTAGCTTAGTGCAGAGCATTGTTGACATAGAAATTTGCAAAATACTTACGGATCTGAATGTGGCAGACCCGTTGACTAAACTTCTCTCACAAGCAAAACATGATCACACCTTAGTACTCTTTGGGTGTTAATCACACATAGCGATGTGAACTAGATTATTGACTCTAGTAAACCCTTTTGGGTGTTGGTCACATGACGATGTGAACTATGGGTGTTAATCACATGGTGATGTGAACTATTGATGTTAAATCACATGGCGATGTGAACTAGATTATTGACTCTAGTGCAAGTGGGAGACTGAAGGAAATATGCCCTAGAGGCAATAATAAAGTTATTATTTATTTCCTTATTTCATGATAAATGTTTATTATTCATGCTAGAATTGTATTAACCGGAAACATAATACATGTGTGAATACATAGACAAACAGAGTGTCACTAGTATGCCTCTACTTGACTAGCTCGTTGAATCAAAGATGGTTAAGTTTCCTAGCCATAGACATGAGTTGTCATTTGATTAACAGGGTCACATCATTAGAGAATGATGTGATTGACTTGACCCATTCCGTTAGCATAGCACTTGATCGTTCAGTTTGTTGCTATTGCTTTCTTCATGACTTATACATGTTCCTATGACTATGAGATTATGCAACTCCCGTTTACCGGAGGAACACTTTGTGTGCTACCAAACGTCACAACGTAATTGGGTGATTATAAAGGTGCTCTACAGGTGTCTCCAAAGGTACTTGTTGGGTTGGCGTATTTTGAGATTAGGATTTGTCACTCCGATTGTCGGAGAGGTATCTCTGGGCCCTCTCGGTAATGCACATCACTTAAAAGCCTTGCAAGCATTGCAACTAATGAGTTAGTTGCGGGATGATATATTACGGAATGAGTAAAGAGACTTGCCGGTAACGAGATTGAACTAGGTATTGAGATACCGACGATCGAATCTCGGGCAAGTAACATACCGATGACAAAGGGAACAACGTATGTTGTTATGCGGTTTGACCGATAAAGATCTTCGTAGAATATGTGGGAGCCAATATGAGCATCCAGGTTCTGCTATTGGTTATTGGCCAGAGACGTGTCTCGGTCATGTCTACATAGTTCTCGAACCCGTAGGGTCCGCACGCTTAAAGTTTCGGTGACGATTGTATTATGAGTTTATGAGATTTGATGTACCGAAGGTAGTTCGGAGTCCCGGATGAGATCGGGGACATGACGAGGAGTCTCGAAATGGTCGAGACATAAAGATCGATATATTGGACGACTATATTTGTACATCGGAAAGGTTCCGAGTGATTCGGGTATTTTCGGGGGTACCGGTGAGTTACGGGAATACGAGGAAGAAGTAATGGGCCTCATGGGCCAAGTGGTGGAAGAGAGGAGGCAGGGCGCGCGCCCCCCTAGCCCAAACCGAATTGGACTAGGGGGCCGACCCCCTTTCCTCTTTTTCCTGCCTCTCCTTCCTTCTCCTTCTCCTCCTTCCTTTCCTCCTCCTAGTAGGAGTAGGACTTCCTACTCCTACTAGGAGGAGGACTCCTCCTCCTAGCGCGCCCATAGAGGGCTGGCCGGCCTCCCCCTTGCTCCTTTATATACGGGGGCAGGGGGCACCTCTAGACACACAAGTTGATCTGTTGATCTCTCCCAGCCGTGTGAGGTGCCCCCCTCCACCATATTCCACCTCGGTCATATCGTAGCGGTGCTTAGGCGAAGCCCTGCGTCGGTAGCAACATCATCACCGTCATCACGCCGTCGTGCTGACAGAACTCTCCCGTGAAGCTCTGCTGGATCGGAGTTCGCGGGACGTCATCGAGTTAAACGTGTGCTGAACTCGGAGGTGCCGTGCGTTCGGTACTTGGATTGGTCGGATCGTGAAGACGTACGACTACATCAACCGCGTTGTGCTAACGCTTCCGCTTTCGGTCTACGAGGGTACGTGGACAACACTCTCCCCTCTCGTTGCTATGCATCACCTTGATCTTGCGTGTGCGTAGGAATTTTTTTGAAATTACTACGTTCCCTAACACAGGTATCATGTGAGATCAAGTCTATGTGCGGCTCCAACGCCAGGGAATCTGTGACCTCCGTGGTGGGGTTGATATTCCCGTCCTTGGATGGCGCAGTCTGCTCCGGATCTAAGGCCAGAGCGGTTATGGGAGCTGTCTCCTGGATGCAGTTCGATGACAGATTTAGGTCATGTCCCTTGGGGTGGCCAGGAGTGGTAGCCGCGGTATCGAATCCGGTGAAGATCAAGTCCCCACAGATGTCCGCAACGTAGTTCAAGCTCCCAAATCTGACCTGATGGCCAGGGGCGTAGCTTTCGATCTGCTCCAGATGGCAAAGCGAGTTGGCCCGCAGAGCCAAGCCGCCAAACACGAAGATCTGTCCGGGGAGGAAAACTCCCCCTTGGGCAGTATCGTTGTAGATGGTTGAAGGAGCCATCGAACCTCTTGATGACAACACAGTGGAACTCTCAATGAAAGCACCAATGTCGGTGTCAAAACCGGCGGATCTTGGGTAGGGGGTCCCGAACTATGCGTCTAAGGTCGATGGTAACAGGAGACAGGGGACACAAATGTTTTACCAGGTTCGGGCCCTCTCTATGGAGGTAATACCCTACGTCCTGCTTGATTGATCTTGATGAATATGAGTATTACAAGAGTTGATCTACCATGAGATCGTAATGGCTAAACCCTAGAGGTCTAGCTTGTATGGCTATGGTAATGTATGCCTTCTCCGGACTAAGTCCTCTGGTTTACATAGACACCGGGAGGATCTAGGGTTACACAAGGTCGGTTACAAAGAAAGGAATCTACATATTTGGTCGCCAAGCTTGTCTTCCATGCCAAGGAGAGCCCCATCCAGACACGAGGTGCAGTCTTCGGTCTTCGTATCTTCACAGCCCATCAGTCCGGCCCATGGCTAACAGGCCGGATGCCCGAGGACCCCTTAGTCCAAGACTCCCTCACCCATGCTCACCGGGAAGCGAGCTCTTTAACCTCCATCCACCAGCCGCCCGCCTCACTCACAACTTCTTCATTAATGGCGCCCTAGCACTGTTTAACACACGGTTAATTAAAGCACCTAGACGGAGGGTGTTTTCTTGTGATCCCATGGCCCCGCTCAATATTAGCATTTGCTTTGTTCGTGTTTTCAACTCGTATTCCAACCTAATTTATGCCACATAGGGCAACGGATAATACAACGACAAATAAATTGGCAATGGATAATACGACGACAAATTTTACAATGGCACGGATAATAATTGTCTTACATATTCCGAATAATTTAAAATGCCATATGCGGTAAAGCACGGAAGACGCGTGGGCAAGAGAAGAAGGAAATCACAGACAACGATCTAGCTCGCTACTGTCTCTACTCCTTGATGGATCGCCGAGCGACGACATCCTCCAGCTCCTTCTTCAATTCCTCACGACTTTGCTTGAAAGCAGCCACGGATTCCTCCACCTCCTTCTCGCGCTCGATCCAGACCTTCCTCAAGTCACCCATCAGTTCCTCGACGACCGCTGTCAGTGTCATCCCCGAGGCACTGCTCTGCTCATGCAGCATCTTCCAGCCGGCGGCCTCCTCCTCCTTCTCGGCGAGCGCCTTGAGGAGCTTCGCATTGTCACCCATGAGTTGCTCGACGAGGCTGGTCACCTTCTCACCCGAGGCATCGCTGATCTTGAGCAGTTTCATCAAGCCGTCGACCAGCTCCTGCTGCTTAATGAGGCCAACGAGAATGTCATTGTCGCCGGCCAAGGACTTCAGCAATGCGAGCTCGTCGCGATCGCCGATGCAACAAGTGTGCTTGTGAGAGCCCTCGTGTGCCCGTGATAGCTCGTTTGAGGGCTCCGTGGCGCGCCGGGATATCTCTGATGCGGCTGACCCTTGGCGGAGGGACCTCTCTAGTGCTTATGCGGCCTTGGTCTTTGCTCCCTGGTTATATGTCCACCCGAAACTCCTCCTACCGGTCATGGCAGAACGACTTGACAGAAAAGACCAGTTTTGTGGGTGATGAGGAGAGGAATTGTGAAGTAATTTTCGAGTGGGTAGTTTTTATAGCCCGGTGCTAAGTGTGGACACATATTGGTTTGATCGGTGTGAACAGATTTACAGTTACTTATTGCGTTGTAATATGCAATGTGACGAGAAACAATATCAAAATTTATTGATGGTTCTGGGCCTACAAAGCCCGTTTCTGATGTTCTGGCTCATCGCAAATAGTTCTTATGGAGCAACCGTATGCCACGCATCGAAAGCCCAAAACAGCCCTCGGATGACGTACGTGGGCCCATGTTCTCGGATCTACGTGTACATGTCTGCCCACTATCACACACATCTTATTTACACGAATCGTTTGTGTTCTTTTGGCTTATCGCAAACAGTTCATCTATGTGAACTGTATGCCGCATATCACACATATCTTATTAAGTTGAACCATTTTTGTTCTGTATCCTAATCGAAAACAGTTCATCCGAGTGAACCGTATGCCATATATCACACACACACACACACCTTGATCTGGCTAACCGTTTTTGCTGTGTTGCCTAATCACAAACAGTTAATCGAAGCGAACTGTATGCCGTATATCGCACACACCTTGATATGGATGCCCGTTTCTGTTGTTTTGTCTCATCGCAAACAGTTCGTATGGAATATTATGACAGTTAGCAAATAGAATCATGTAAAATCCTAATCACCCTTGTATTCAATTTGATAAACACTTGAACTTCGCGAATCGACCACTTGTAAGTTTAATTTTAGATGTAAAGGAAGAGGGATGTTCTCCGTGCTCTTCGTCCGTAGAGCCTCCAATCTATAAAATTGGAAGTTTGAAACCCATCAAAAAATCACCACATGAGTTGAAAACAAAAGAAAAACACATGAATAGCTTGAACATAAGTGACCGAACGGACTGGTCATTAATCAAATGTCCATTGCCACATCGGGCAAATGACCAAATCTTCCCCGCGCTGTCCATGGTCTGCCTTGCCAGCAACAAGATACCTCTCTCACCATCTCCATTCCCAAGGCCTCCTCCAACCTCCAGGGGCATGGTCGGCCTGCTCCAAATCCATTCACAAGCAATCAATAGCAACCATTCATAGCAAAACATGGCCACGACACTCTAGAGTACAATGGACGCACTTGGGAATCAACAACATCAGAACATGAACATGACCATGGTACTAAATTTATCCCAAAATAATATCAGAAACACCTGAGTGCAGTTAGTTGTAACCATGGTACTTCGTGAATCAACAACATATGTACTAATCACGCAAGAATGCACCCATAGGGAATTGATAGCATCTGGACCCAAAAGGAAAGAACACGCAAGAGTACTAATCTATAGCAACCATAACAGGAGGTTACCTTGATGTGGTGGGCGGCGCAGCTCTGGACGACCGGCATGGAGGGGCCGAGGGGCCGCTGGGTGGGCCGAGTCCTGCTCGGGGGCGAACAGAGGTGGGCAGAGCACCTCCGGGCGACGGTGGAGAGGACCATCAATGGGCGCCAGAGTGGAGGCGACTAGGAACCCTAGCGTCGCGGTCGGGAAGATGGATTAGGTTGCTTCGGCAGGGAGGAGAAGGCGTGCGCAGCAAAGCCAGAGGATCTGGGATGGAAGGATACGGCCTGACTGCCTTCGTGGGGAAGTTTCTTTTTTCTCTGCCTATTTCCTTTTTTAAAGTTCTCTAGCTATTTCCTTTTAACCGAGGGAGGTGTTACTTGCGGGAATTGTGCCCTATTGTGACACTAAAAATCGCATGCGTGGCATAGCCCAGGGGACACCATTTACGCTATCCTTATTGTATTTGATTTGGAGGAATTTGACTTGTAGGGGATTTAGTCCCCTTCAATTCTTGCAAAACCTCTTTAATTTCCTGTCAACCAAACACATCGTGATTGGGAGGGTCAGATCGTGCTAAACTTTTAAAGAGGAATCAAATTACGAAAATCCTAGACTTACGGTCAGAATCGCACGGAAGGGGCTTACTGGAGTACGTGTCCCCCCATGAATCTCCCTCCTTCCCGTGCTTTCAGTCGTGGGCCCTCCTGATTCCTAATCAACTGATGCCATGTCAGCTTGTAGCTTCTAATGCATAAGATGGAGTCCGTGTAGCAAATCCCATCAAATTATACTACTAAACTTTAGTGAACTAGAAACACACAGTGATTTCTTTCACGGCTCACGGACGGACAAAGCTCCCCGCCACAGCCCGGCAAGTCGCTTCCCTTCCGCACCCACCCGATCGATCCCCCACCCCAACACCGCAGCGCAGATCACGCGGTCGTCTCTCCCCCAAAACTCCCACGCTAGAGCTGCTGCTGCTTCAAAACCCGGCCCCCTATCGCCTCGATCTCCCCTCGTCAAACCCATTCACACACAATGGGCAACCGCACCTCGCGCCACCGCCGCGCCGCCGCCGACCAGCCGGCCACGGCCCCTCCGCCGACGGCCCAGCCCAAACCCCAGCCGCCGCCGAAGCCCCAGACGGCGCCGGCCCCGGCCCCGACGCCGGAAGCGGGACAGGTGGCCATGGGCCGCGTTCTGGGACGCCCGATGGAGGACGTGCGCGCGACCTACACCTTCGGCCGCGAGCTCGGCAGGGGGCAGTTCGGGGTCACCTACCTCGTCACGCACAAGGCTACGGGCCAGCGCTTCGCCTGCAAGTCCATCGCCACGCGGAAGCTCGTCCACCGCGATGACATCGAGGATGTGCAGCGGGAGGTGCAGATCATGCACCACCTCACGGGTCACCGCAACATCGTCGAGCTCCGCGGCGCCTACGAGGACCGCCACTCGGTCAACCTCATCATGGAGCTATGTGAGGGCGGGGAGCTATTCGACCGCATCATCGCGCGGGGGCACTACTCCGAGCGAGCCGCCGCCCTGCTCTGCCGCGAGATGGTCTCCGTCGTGCACAGCTGCCACTCCATGGGGGTTTTCCACCGGGATCTCAAGCCCGAGAACTTTTTGTTTCTCAACAACAAGGAGGACTCGCCGCTCAAGGCCACTGACTTTGGCCTCTCCGTCTTCTTCAAACACGGTGAGCGCTTCATTTGACCACCTCAGTCGGGTTGTATGGATTGAATTGTGGGAGATTCTTCCCGTGTTCGACTTGATGTGGATTTTGGTTTGACTTTGAACCGATTTCCGTGGATCGACAGGTTTGAAGTTGGGAAGTGCTAAAATTAGAGCTACGGAGTAGATACGAGACAGCAATTGGCTTATGCTTAATGTCATACTTAGATCTTGTAGATAGATATTATAGCTGTGATTCTTGTTGTGTGCTGTTGTTGGTATGGGGGTCTAGTGATCGACCATCTAACCTTACTACTTTGGGGACAGCTCTGGATTGGTGCACAATGTGATAATGAAATGGCATTGTAGATTTGCATTATATACACTTAGAGCACAGTGTTGTTTCTATCATTGATAGTTGAGGGGAAAAAGGATGGCATATATACCTGCAAAACATGCGGGCATGTGTATCAGAAATGATACCTAAAATTATCCGACGAAACCAGTTGCTTCACATGCAAACGGTTGGTCACCGCCGAAGATTCTTGTTGTTGTCGTGCTGTTTATCACTAGAAAGTAGAAAGTAGAGCTGGCTGTTAATTTTCTTTGTATTCACGGCATGTTTAGAGTGAGCTAAGGGCTACTATGCATCTTACAGGGGAGCAGTTTAAGGATCTCGTTGGAAGTGCGTATTATGTTGCTCCTGAGGTTCTGAAGCGGCACTATGGAGCAGAAGCTGACATATGGAGTGCGGGGATTATTCTGTACATCCTTCTGTCTGGTGTTCCTCCTTTTTGGGCAGGTGATGTGTGCCAATTCGCATCTCAGTTAGATTTTTTGCTTTTTATTTATCTGCTAACGCGCATGTTCTATTTTCCAGACAATGAGGATGGCATATTTGAGGCTGTCTTGCTTGGTCACATAGATTTCTCATCTGACCCTTGGCCTTCAATATCTAATGGTGCAAAAGATTTGGTGAAGAAGATGTTGCGGCAAGACCCCAAAGAGCGCTTGACTGCTGCAGAAATTTTGAGTAATTATTCAAATGCTCTTTCTGTTATCATGTGACTGCACACACATTTCATAGCATGGCATTCTTATTTGTAAATAGATGTGCACTTGCCTAGTAGGTTAGTAGCAAATCAACATCAGCCATTCGTCCCAGTGTGTTCCATCTGTAGTTTTTTAAATCAAAAGCACTGCTAATAATGTTATACTTCTATTGGTAATTCAGAAGTAGATTACTGAGTTTATTTTCGTTGTTGAAGACCTGTCATCTTTTTTTAGGAACTAAATATTCATTTATGTACTGTTTGCAAATATACTTTCTTATCTAATACTTTACACATTTAGATCACCCATGGATTAGGGAAGATGGAGAGGCTCCAGATAAGCCACTTGACATTACTGTTATCAGTAGAATGAAGCAATTCCGGGCGATGAACAAGCTTAAGAAAGTTGCATTGAAGGTTATTGAAGACTTCATAATATTTACCTTCCCTACTGACATTGAGTTTCATTAGCAACTAAGTCTACTATTTTTCTCCATTATAACCAGATCGTTGCAGAGAACTTGTCTGAGGAAGAGATAACAGGCTTGAAAGAAATGTTCAGATCCCTGGACACTGATAACAGTGGGACAATTACTCTTGAAGAGCTAAGATCTGGTTTACCAAAACTTGGCACCAAAATTTCTGAATCAGAAATTACACAGTTAATGGAGGCGGTATGTTTGTACTCCACAGACATATACTCTTGTTTTTTTTACATGCTACATTTTCCCATACCATATGAATTCCCTAAGTTTAACCCAAATGACCTATCCAGTTCGGAAGTTTGGAAGCAACTACCTTACTTAAAAGAAAAAGAAAATAGGCCACTTGCAACTTCACATAGCTTTCTTGACGATGATGTATCAATGTAGACCAGAAAATATCATTGTGTGCTCATTTGATGGGAAGAGTTTGATGGTAGCATTTAAAAGTGCTTTGCAACTGTTTCCAACTTTCGGTAGATCTAGCATAAGCCATTTTGTGTCCTTATTCTTTTTCCCTTTATTACAAAACAGGCTGATGTTGATGGAAATGGGACCATTGATTATTCTGAGTTCGTATCAGCGACAATGCACATGAATAGATTGGAGAAGGAAGACCACATACTTAAAGCATTTGAATATTTTGATAAGGACCACAGCGGGTAATTGAACTTAAACTTGAATGCCAAATTTTGAGTTGTGACTGTTTGCATTTTTTTTCTCATTGCTGAAATCTTTGTGTGCAGATACATAACAGTAGATGAGCTGGAAGAAGCTCTGAAGAAGTATGACATGGGGGATGATAAAACAATTAAAGATATTATCGCTGAAGTAGATACAGATCATGTAAGTCTATGTTACAAACATCAAAATCATTGCACATATAATCCACTTGTTCAGGAATGAAAAGTTTGATATGCGTGTGCCATGTGCACATGTCAGACTTCTTTCATGATGCTGTCATCTCTTTTGTTTTGCTTTTGCTAGGATTTACTCATCTATCTATATTAGTGATGTATATAAATGCATTGAACTAAATTCATGTAGATAAGTATAAATAAGAATGTGTGCAATATATCTTAACCAGTTTGTTAACCGATTCTATGACTCCATCCGTAAACTTGTATCGTCACTACTTCTGCTTCACCATGGAGAATGACAATCATTACTGACCCTATTTTACATTTTTGGAGCTATAACTTGAGTTAACAAATGGCTGCCTGGCTCAGTTCATCACGGTGCTAATAATTTGCTTCTTATTAATTGTTCAGGATGGAAGAATCAACTACCAGGAGTTCGTTGCCATGATGAGAAACAACAGCCCTGAGATTGTTCCAAATCGGCGGCGCATGTTCTAATTATCTTCCTGGCCCCATTATCGTCCAAGAATAATTTTGAGGGATGTGCCGCTTTGATGTTATTGTCCCTCATCTTTAGATTTGGCGTGTATTTCCTTGATCACATGATCGGTTTCATTGCTGCACCGAGGGTATTATGATCATATGCGTACTACCTCCTGATCATTTATATGAAAACAGGCGTTGTGTAACAGTTTTTTTAATGATTATGTTAAGCAGCGCTATATTATTCTGAACAAACATAGCTCAAATGTGGTTCTGAATGTCCATGATGAAATGTTGATCGATGCAGATGCGCCACCTACAAGTAGCGAACTTTGCTTTTGAACTTCATAGAATTACAGCTCATACGTTGCAATGGGTAGAAATATTCTAGCTCGTGATTTACCTGTTCTTATTAATGTGGTTGTGTAGATAAGTGCTTATATAAAATAAATCCTACCCATGATTTACCTGCCAAAATAAAATAAAATCTTGCTGTGATTTATCAGCCAAAATTAATTATAGGATTATTTGGTAAACATTTATTGGTTTACCAATTAAACACAATTTTATTTGATAAGTCAATAAAAGATGGGGCAGTCAAGGACATCTTCAACATAGGACCCTCAAAACGTCCACACACATATGGACCGAATTGTTCGGACGCACTTTGCCATTCAATGTGAACCTGTCTGTTTTTCCGCAAGTTTGCGGGAGTCTGGAAAACCGCTACGTAGGTCTTCAACACCTCGCCCCGTTCGAAACCAAGGCGGAGCCCACACATTTGGAGTGGTCCGCATTGTTTCCGCGCCAAAACCCGCGCATTCTCCACTCTTTCTCTCCGATCACCACTGGCCTCCATCCCAATTCCCGTGTTTTTCGCCGCTCATCACACCGGAGCCGGTGAAGGTGCCCCCCCCCCCCCCCCCCCGCAAGATCAACTCGGCGACACGGCAAGCCCGCCGCCTCAAAAAGAAGGAAAAGGATCAAGAGGAGGCGGCGATCGACAAAAAGAAGGGTGCAAGGGCCGGGCGGGGGCGAGGACGTGGTGCGCCGCCACTGTCCATGCACACGCTGCCCTGGTCGGAGCAATATTAGTCGCCCTACTTCTGCACTGCTAAGCAGCTCGGTCGTCAGCAGTCTCCGACCTCCGCCATTGGGCACGTGCCATATTGCATCAACGTTAATACAGGGCCGCTCAATTTGGCCAACTCGACGTGGATCAACTCTGTGTCCACTCTTTGTTCGCCGGTATGTCTCAACCGGGCGACGCCGCCGCTTGATTTGGCCAACTCAGCATCGTCGCAGCTTGTCCGGTTGCGGATACCGGGCGTGGATCAACTCGATGTCCACTCTTTGTTCGTTGGTATGTCTCAACCGGGCAACGACGCCGCTCCATTTGGCCAACGCGGCATCACCGCAACTTGTCCGTTTGCGGACACCGGGCGTGGATCAACTCGGTGTCCGCTCTTTCTTCGCCGGTATGTCTCAACCGGGCGAGCTGGCGTATGACGATGCAAACAGGGAGTTGATGGAGATGATCCGCAACAGAGACGGAGGTGGAGGCGGCTTCGAGGACGGACAAGTGGATGACTCGGAGCTGGAGGTGTACGCCCAACAACCAGGCACATACACCCAACAGCTAGACTCGTACACCAAGTAGCCGGAGCAGGACAAGTACGTTGACGAGGGATTTCATTCGAAGGATTGGCTGGCCGATCCAAAGAGGGGTAGAGGAGAAAGTTTCCACATGTGGGAGGACAAACTGTTGTATGGATGTGTGGTTGGCCACTAGCATTAATCTGATCTAAGGACGCAATATTTTGGTCCAATATTCATTCTTGGTTCCACGAGCACAAGAATTTCGAGCCCTGCCGCAACGAAGTCATCCGCAATCGTGGGACAAAGTCGCTCAACCATCGATGGAACACCATCCAAGAGTCCGTGGGCAAGTATTGGGCCATTTAAAACAACTAATCGATCGGTGGCCAAGGGGTGCACAAATCTCTAAGCAAGTAAGTTCTTCTATGTGTTGGTCATTTTGCCGGATATGATCTTGATCATTTGGCCGGATATGCAATTTGTTGGCCGAATATGTTCTATGTTTTGTTCATTTGGCCAGATATACACCTTGTTGACAATGTCTTTTTTTTTGCTATCCCTCCCATGAGTGCAACTTGTTTTTGAAGGTGGAGAAGAAGAGTTTCGTCCTCATGCATTGTTGGTTGAAGTTGAATGCGCAACCCAAGTGGCAAATGTCCACTACCAATGCCATCAAGACCGCCAACATCGGCAATGAGGAAGATGTGGGTGATCCAACCGACCCAACAAACAGCTGCCCAAGGTTAGAAGAGGATTATGGGGAAAGAAGTAAGAGGAGGAGAAAGAGAAGCGAGAAGGGGTGGCGGCCAAGATGACGGAGAGATTCGAGAACATCTTGACAAAGAAGAAGGTGGTATGTATCAACGCTATGACGTGAAGGAGAAAACGAAGACAGAAAGGTTTAAGATGGCGGAGACCGCGAAGAAGATCAACCTCGAAGAGAAGAACACCAAGCTTGAAGAAAGGAAGGTTGAGCTCGCGGCTGATTCAAAGGATACCAAAATGTTGGCTATGAGGATGGACCAGTTGAATCCTGATGCAGCGATGATCGTGCGTGCCGTCCATGCCAAGATCGCTTCGCGGTCGAGATGGAGGACAAGGAGGAGGAGGCTAGTGAGGAGGATCCAACAGCAGAGTGAGCGAGGAGGATCAGACAACCTGTCTGGGAGGGCAAAGTTCTGTATTTTGCATGGATTGTCAGAGTATTACTTTTGTGGTCGGGCGCATGTAAAAACTATAAACATCCATCTCTTTTTGATTGTGATCGGGCGCTATGAACACCAAACTTTAATTCACTCATATTGCTATGTATTTGAAATGAAGGAGACCAGAGCTAGGCAAGCGTTCAGGATGTGGTTGGACATGCGTGTCTGTGGATGATTCCGGACCAGTCTATGTACAAATGATGTGTCCGTTTTAGGGGTCATGCGGTTGGAGATGCCCTAAGGCGTTTTTCGAGGATGAAAAAACCAAGGATAGAAGGGGATTTTTTTTTTCAAAACTGAGAGAGGAGAGGGGCTGAGTGATCTACCAATGTACAATCCTCAATTCTCCTTTAATAATAGAGATTTTTGTAAATTCAGAGAAAATGGCCGCTTAGTGAACATACGGTTCAGTTGGTTCTGCCTTGTCACGCCTAAAACAAGGGGAATTGACAAGTTGAGTGTTTCTCTACTTGGTGAACGAGTCTATTCGAAATCTGGCTTGCACTAGTCTTATCGCGCCCTTCAGTAGCATGAATGTCGGCTCTTGTTACTTCAAACTGAGAAATACAAGGCACACATGTATCGTGGCTCTTGTTTCTTGATACTGACAAATACAAGGCACACACGTGTAATCGTCCAGCAAAGAGAGCATATATTTCATCTTCTGTCAGGTAGTGTCTGTTCTCCACACATCGATGAGTTACTTGGCATGCCGACATGGTAGACTGTGACCAGAAACAGCAAGCAACGTCGTTTCCTTTGCGCAAGTGTTACCCAGCGGCAGTAGGTCGGCAGCCACTGGAACAATTGGTTCGGTCATGCAAAGATGGGCTGCTGCTGCTCTAGTCTCGTGTCTTTCTTTTGTTGTGGGGGTGTGACATCTCTTAGGCCGGTGGCGAACGTGCGGTCATGCGAAGAGTAATGATACTATTCTGCTCTCAGCCAAGTCACGCATCTTTTCTGTCTGGGAAAAAGAACAAGTCATGCGTCTTTTCTTCCGTGGGGAGGCCGCGAGTACTCAACTTCTCTTGTGTGAGAGCGAGCGTGGCTGGCAGAAGAAACAAATCAAGGGACACTTTCGATCAAGAAGCTGCTACTGCTAGCTACCGTCGACTGAAAGATCAGAATAAATGCGTCTAAAAAGAAGCAGAAAACAAAGGACGCGACTACGCCAACAATAGACAAACAACTCGAGAGACCTTGCACTCAGACAACACAACCTTAGGATATCTGTAAGCCAGTCCGTAAACCTCCCGCAACCGTCTAAACCGTGCTGTTCGGACAAAATCATCCAACACCAATTTATATTGGTCCACGGGACGGTCTGGATGCGATTTCTCCCGTAAATTGGAGACAAGAGTATGAGAGCTTTGCGGGAGTCCAGACACCCGAAACATAGGACTCCGACACCCCCGACCCACCCAATCCCCTTCCCCCCGTCCCATTTTCTTCCACTTCGCCTCTTCCCCCCTTACTTTGCATCCGCATCCTCCACCTCCGCCGACACTGTTGTTCATCTCCGGCTGCCATAGAGGCATTGTCGGACGTCCGCAATCAGCACCGACGCGCCAGCTCGCCATTTCGACAGAGCTTTCAGCCCTGGAGCCGTTTGTACCCAGGTACACTCCGCCCTCTGTCAATGACCTCCACGGCGGACATCATGCCCGGTAGGTGTTTGGTCAAATGCCATTGAGCTTATTTTCAAATGCTATGTCGTTTTTTAGAGTACGACGGATGGTGAGCTACTCGACCATGGATGATGAGTTGTTGTGCGATGTGTGGCTGGCCGTATCCCCGAATTTCATAGGCAGGACCAGAGGGCCGCCCTTCTGGGAGCAAGTGCATGAAAAGTTTCACGCAGGAAAACACATTACGCCCTACGACATGTACACCATTCAACGACACAATGTGAGGTCGTTGTCGTATTGCTGGCACGCTATCCAGATCAGCGTCATCAAGTTTTGCAACTTGGTTAGTTAGCTCGAGGCAAGGTGGCCATTGCACGCGGACATGGAGGAGATGGTAAGTTTTACTTCCTCTTGCTCAACTTGCTGATTGATTCATTAATTCAATGTTGGTCTACATATTAAATGTAGCCCGCACGTGCCGCCGTGGTGTACCACAGGTCAGAGGGACGGCCATTTATATGCACACACTACTGGATGAAGGTAAAGGAGAAGTATGTGTGGGAGGACATGATTCGTTCATGAAAACTTTGTTGGACATCCGGGATCTAGTCGAATGAGACCTTATTGTACTAGACTTAATTTGCAAGCTATGCGTGGATGATTTGTGCTATTTTCTATCCGAACTTTGATGAATATTGGCCGGTTCGCATAAATTTCGTCTGCTTTGTTAAAATGTGGTTTGAAATGTACACAACTAGTGTTGGATGGCTGCCTCCCGCATGTGTGTCTGCGGGCTGGTCCCTCTCTATCCGCAAACGGATGTGGAAGGTATTTTGTGGGTTGCCGCTGGAGATGCCCTTATAGCATCTCTAACCGATCCCCAGTAATAAGGTATTAGAGGAGGATGCATTTGTTTTTTCTTCTCTAATCGATAACTAATCAAACTCCTAAAACCTTAAGCGAAGGATATTTTCTACTCCACGGCGGGCGCGACCCCTAGATATACTTGGCCGCCAACATGCGGAGTAAAAATCATCATGTCCCACCTCTTGTCCTATTCCATTCCGCCGTCGCCCAAGCCTCGCCGGCGTGCCCCCACCCCCATCTACTCGTCGTCGCCCCACCGCCGATAATTGCCGGATTCGGCCGCTCATCACCGCCCTATTGGGGAACGTAGCATTTCAAAAAATTTGCCTACGATCATGCAAGATCTATCTAGGAGAAGTATAGCAACGAGCGGGGAGAGTGTGTCCACGTACCCTCGTAGACCGAAAGCGGAAGTGTTTAGTAATGTGGTTGATGTATTCGAACATCTTCGCGATCCAACCGATCCAAGTACTGAACACACGACACCTCCGCGACCAGCACACGTTCAGATCGATGACATCCCTCGAACTCTTGATCCAGTTGAGGCCGAGGGAGAGTTCCGTCAGCACGACGGCATGGTGACGGTGATGATGAAGTTACCGACGCAGGGCTTCGCCTAAGCACTACAACGATATGACCGAGGTGTGTAACTGTGGGGGAAGGCACCGCACACGAGTAAAAGATCAACTTGTGTATTCTAGGGTGCCCCTGCCCCCGTATATAAAGGAGGGAGGGGGAGGCCGGCCGGCCCTAGGGGCGCGCCCAAGGAGAGGGAGTCCTACTAGGATTCCTCCACAAGGAAGAGAGGGGGAAGGAAGCAGAGGAATATGGAGTAGGAAAGGGGGCGCCACCCCCATTCCCTTGTCCAATTCGGAATGCAAGGGGAGGGGGGCTGCCATGGCTGCCCTCCTCTCTCTCTCCAGCAAGGCCCATGGTGGCCCATTAGTTCCCCCGGGGGGCTCTGGTAACCCCTCCGACACTCCGTTTTTACCCGAAATTATCTGAAACACTTTCGGTGTCTGAATAACATGGTCCAATATATCAATCTTTATGTCTTAACCATTTCGAGACTCCTCGTCATGTCCATGATCTCATCCGGGACTCTGAACAACCTTCGATCATCAACTCACATAAACTCATAATACAAATCGTCATCGAATGTTAAGCGTGCGGACCCTACGGGTTCGAGAACTATGTAGACATGACCGAGACACATCTCCGGTCAATAACCAATAGCGGAACCTGGATGCTCATATTGGCTCCTACATATAGTACGGAGATATTTATTGGTCAAACCGCATAAAAACATACGTTGTTCCCTTTGTCATTGGTATGTTACTTGCCCGAGATTCGATCGTCGGTATCATCATACCTAGTTCAATCTCGTTATCGGCAAGTCTCTTTACTCGTTCTGTAATGCGTCATCACGTGACTAACTCATTAGTCACATTGCTTGCAAGGCTCATAATGATATGCATTACCGAGAGGGCCTAGAGATACATCTCCGATACACGGAGTGACAAATCCTAATCTCGATCTATGCCAACCCAACAAACACCTTCGGAGACACCTGTAGAGCATCTTTATAATCACCTAGTGACGTTGTGATGTTTGATAGCACACAAGGTGTTCCTACGGTATTCGGGAGTTGCATAATCTCATAGTCAGAGGAACATGTATAAGTCACGAAGAAATCAATAGCAATAAAAATCAATGATCATAATGCTAAGCTAATGGATGGGTCTTGTCCATCACATCATTCTCCTAATGATGTGATCCCGTTCATCAAATGACAACACATGTCTATGGTTAGGAAACTTAACCATCTGTGATTAA
The DNA here is from genome assembly GCF_003073215.2 of Triticum urartu. Classification (NCBI taxonomy): domain Eukaryota; kingdom Viridiplantae; phylum Streptophyta; class Magnoliopsida; order Poales; family Poaceae; genus Triticum; species Triticum urartu. The sequence continues at coordinate 410,796,353 of NC_053024.1, forward strand.
CGAGCTAGTCAAGTAGAGGCATACTAGGGACATTCTGTTTTGTCTATGTATTCACACATGTACTAAGTTTCCGGTTAATACAATTCTAGCATGAATAATAAACATTTATCATGATATAAGGAAATATAAATAACAACTTTATTATTGCCTCTAGGGCATATTTGCTTCACGCCCATCCCCCGCGTGGATCCATGCCGCCACACGCAGTCTCGAGCCCGTGGCCACGACGACGCTCCTCCTACCACGCTGGAGCTTCCTCCTCCCATGGCCACAGATCTTGCTTCCCTGACCTCTAATGGCTCTTTATGTTACGCATTTTTAGAGCTCATTTTTAAAAGGAGGATATCCCCCGGCCTCTGCATCAGAGTGATGCATGCAACAATTTTATTTAACAAAAGTACGAAACAAAGTCTGAGGTCCAGTACTGGCTCGCAAGCGTAGCCAAGGCAAAGTAAATAAAGTAGAAAGTGCCACATCGGGCGAAAAAATCAGGCTATGATTGTTGGGGTTATAATCCTGACAATGAGTAGTAGGGGTACGAATAATGGGCAGAACCTAGCTACGACATAGGTGTAACACTTGGTGTTTAACGAGTTCAGGCCCCTCTTGGCAGGGGTAACATCCCTACGTCTCGTGCCCTGAGGCTTGTTTTGATTTGATGGGTATGGTTACAAAGATTGTTTGTGCCCGGTTATGGAGGGGGTGCGGCTTATATAGAGTGCGCCGCAACCCCATGTCCTCCACGTCATCGGGGCATTAAATAACAATGAATGCACCATTTACAGGTTTGATGAGCCTCTACTACGGTAGTTACAAGTAACGGGAGCCTTGACTCTGTTTAATGGATGACTTAGGATTCCTCGACCATTGCATCTCCCATCTGCCCGCTCACCTCCTTGGTCTGAGTGATGGTTCGTCGGCCGAGTGGCGGATGGTCGTCGGATTGCTATTGAGCTGGCCGAGTGGACTTCCTGATATACACATTCGAATGCTGGTATGGTCCAGGGACCTACCCATGGTGCTGATGGGCCCCATGTGGGTCCCATATGATAGGTTCTTGACCCTACCTGTAGTAGGTGACCTCATCATTAGCCCCTGGATCGGTTGAGGTTTTGTAGGACAAACGAGCCGATCCTTCGGTTAAGTCCGAGTGCTACAGGAGCACTTGCAATATGTTTCTGAGTCGTGGTTCAGTGTTCCCTGGGCGAAAACGCAACGGATTCTAGACTACCGGTTTACCTAGATTACCGGGTGCTGTTGATTGCTGAGAAAAACCCGGTGGAATTCATTTGCCTCTCGGAGGAGATAGACTAGGGGCCCGAGTGGGGGCATGCCATTATAACTCGAGTGGTGACGTCGGCGCATGGTCTGACTCTCTGGAGAGATGTCACTCCGTATCCTAGGGGAACGCCAACGCATGCCTTCTACGAGTCCAGGTTTTCAAGTCATGCGCCTTGGAACCTATTGATAGGGCCAAGTCAACCCGCGGAGGGGCGTCAAGCTCATCACACAGCAATCCTGAAGAAGACTCTAGTCGGGTGTTCAACGTAGCCGAGTGCATGGATCCCTACGGAGGGTGGTCGGTCAGGCTGACATGTGCCCTTTAGGAAAGTAATCGTGGATAATCAATCAGATTGATTCGCCCCGAAAATCCCAGGATTTGAATTTTTGCATGCGCGCGCGGAACTGGTAATGACATGCGTTAGTGGGGAAAGTGGGGGCGCATCTCCTCGATTTTTGCATGCCAAATCCCTCATGTGCCCCAGTTTCCTTGTGTACCGCCTCGCTGTGTGAGCCATTGATCCACAGATCAATGGAGTGAGATCTGGCGAGATATTCTTGTTGGGGAACGCAGTATTTCAAAAAAATTCCTACGATCACGCAAGATCTATCTAGGAGATGCATAGCAATGAGAGGGGGGAGTGTGTCTATGTACCCTCGTAGACCGAAAGCGGAAGGGTTAAGTAACGCAGTTGATGTAGTCGAACGTCTTCATGATCCAACCGATCAAGTACCGAACGCACGGCACCTCCGCGATCGGCACACATTCAGCTCGGTGACGTCCCTCGAACTCTAGATCCAGTTGAGGCCGAGGGAGAGTTTCGTCAGCACGACGGTGTGTTGACGGTGATGATGAAGTTACCGACGCAGGGCTTTGCCTAAGCACTACGACAATATGACCGAGGTGGAAATCTATGGAGGGGGGCACCGCACACGGCTAAGAAATCAACTTGTGTGTCTATGGGGTGCCCCCTTCCCCTGTATATAAAGGAGGGGAGGAGGAGGAGGGCCGACATCAAGGGGCGCGCCCAAGGGGGGTATTCCTACTCCTAGTAGGAGTAGGTTTCCCCCTTTCCTAGTCCAAGTAGGAGAAGAAGGAAGGAGAGGGAGAGGGAGAAGGAAAGAGGGGAGCGCCGCCCCCTCCTAGTCCAATTCGGACCAGCCCATGGGGGGAGCGCTGCCTCCCCTTGTGGCCCTTCTCTCCTTTCCACTAAAGCCCAATAAGGCCCAATACTTCCCCCGGTGAATTCCCGTAACTCCCCGGTTCTCCAAAAAATACCCGAATCACTCAAAACCTTTCCGATGTCCGAATATAGCCTTCCAATATATGAATATTTACCTCTCGACCATTTCGAGACTCCTTGTCATGTTCGTGATCTCATTCGGGACTCCAAACAAACTTCGGTCATCAAATCACATAACTCATAATACAAATCGTCATCAAATGTTAAGCGTGCGGATCCTACGGGTTCGAGAACTATGTAGACATGACCGAGACACATCTCCGGTCAATAACCAATAGCGGAACCTGGATGCTCATATTGGCTCCTACATATTCTACGAAGATCTTTATCGGTCAAACCGCATAACAACATACGTTGTTCCCTTTGTCATCGGTATGTTACATGCCCGAGATTCGATCATCGGTATCATCATACCTAATTCAATCTCGTTACTGGCAAGTCTGTTTACTCGTTCCATAATGCATCATCCTGCAACTAACTCATTAGTCACATTGCTTGCAAGGCTCATAGTGATGTGCATTACCGAGAGTGCCCAGAGATACCTCTCCGATACACAAAGTGACAAATCCTAATCTCGATCTATGCCAACTCAACAAACACCATTGGAGACACCTATAGAGCATCTTTATAATCACCCAATTACGTTGTGAAGTTTGATAGCACACTAAGTGTTCCTCCGGTATTCGGGAGTTGCATAATCTCATAGTTATAGGAACATGCATAAGTCATGAAGAAAGCAATATCAATAAACTAAACGATCATAGTGCTAAGCTAACGGATGGGTCTTGTCCATCACATCATTCTCTAATGATGTGATCCTGTTCATCAAATGACAACACATGTCTATGGCCAGGAAACATAACCATCTTTGATTAACGAGCTAGTCAAGTAGAGGCATACTAGGGACACTTTGTGTTGGGGAACAGAGTAATTTCAAAAAAAATCCTATGCACACGCAAGATCATGGTGATGCATAGAAACGAGAGGGGAGAGTATCGTCTACGTACCCTCGTAGACCGCAAGCGGAAGCGTTATGACAACGCGGTTGATGTAGTCGTACATCTTCACGATCGACCGATCTAGTACCAAAGATACGACACCTCCATGATCTGCACATGTTCAGCTCGGTGACGTCCTGTGAACTCACGATCCAGTAGATTCGAGGGAGAGCTTCGTCAACACGATGGCGTGATGACGGTGATGATGCGCTACGATATTACCGAGGTGGATTACGGTGGAGGGGGGCACCGCACACGGCTAAAGATCAATGATCAACTTGTGTCCATGGGGTGCCCCCTACCCCGTATATAAAGTAGTGGAGGAGGGGGAGGGGCCGGCCTCTCTAGGCGTGCCCCAAAGGAGTCCTACTCCCACCGGGAGTAGGATTCCCCCCTTCCCTTTGTTGGTTCTAGGAGAGAAGGAAGTAGGAGGAAGAAGGAAGGAAAGAGGGGGGGGGCTTCCCAATTCGGATTGGGCTTGGGGGGGGGCGCACCCTCCTTTGCTTCTTTTCCCTCTCTTCCACTAAGGCCCAATAAGGCCCATATACCTCCCGGGGGGGTTCCGGTAACCTCCCGGTGCTCCGGTATACTCCCGATTTCACCCGAAACCATTCCGATGTCCAAACATAGGCTTCCAATATATCGATCTTTACGTCTCGACCATTTTGAGACTCCTCGTCATGTCCGTGATCAAATCTAGGACTCCAAACTACCTTCGGTACATCAAAACACGTAAACTCGTAATACCGATTGTCACCGGACGTTAAGCGTGCGGACCCTACGGGTTCGAGAACTATGTAGACATGACCGAGACATGTCTCCGGTCAATAACCAATAGCGTAACATGGATGCTCATATTGGTTCTTACATATTCTAGGAAGATCTTTATCGATCAAACCGCATAACGATATACGTTGTTCCCTTTGTCATCGGTATGTTACTTGTCTGAGATTCGATCGTCGGTATCTCAATACCTAGTTCAATCTCGTTACCGGCAAGTCTCTTTTACTCGTTCCGTAATGCTACATCCCGTAACTAACTCATTAGCTACATTGCTTGCAAGGCTTATAGTGATGTACATTATCGAGAGGGTCCAGAGATACCTCTCCGACAATCGGAGTGACAAATCCTAATCTTGATCCATGCGAACTCAACAAACACCATCGGAGACACCTGTAGAGCACCTTTATAATCACCCAGTTACATTGTGACGTTTGGTAGCACACAAAGTGTTCCTCCGGTATTCGGGAGTTGCATGATCTCATAGTCATAAGAACATGTACTGTTATGGAGAAAGCAATAGCAACAAACTAAACGATCATCGTGCTAAGCTAACGGATGGGTCAAGTCAATCACATCATTCTCTAATGATGTGATCCCGTTAATCAAATTACAACTCATGTCTATGGTTAGGAAGCATAACCATCATTGATTCAACGAGCTAGTCAAGTAGAGGCAAACTAGTGACACTCTGTTTGTCTATGTATTCACACATGTACTAAGTTTCCGGTTAATACAATTCTAGCATGAATAATAAACATTTATCATGATATAAGGAAATATAAACAACAACTTTATTATTGCCTCTAGGGCATATTTACTTCAATCTCCCACTTGCACTAGAGTCAATAATCTAGATTACATTGTAATGATTCTAACACCCATGGAGTCTTGGTGCTGATCATGTTTTTCTCGTGACAGAGGCTTAGTCAACGGTCTGCAACATTCAGATCCGTATGTATCTTGCAAATCTCTATGTCTCCCTCCTTGACTTGATCGCAGATGGAATTGAAGCATCTCTTGATGTGCTTGGTTCTCTTGTGAAATCTGGATTCCTTCGCCAAGGCAATTGCACCAGTATTGTCACAAAAGATTTTCATTGGACCCGATGTACTAGGTATGACTCCTAGATCGGATATGAACTCCTTCATCCAGACTCCTACATTTGCTGCTTCCGAAGCAGCTATGTATTCCGCTTCACACGTAGATCCCACCACGACGATCTGCTTGGAACTGGACCAACTGACAGCTCCACCATTTAATAAAAACACGTATCCAGTTTGTGACTTAGAGTCATCCGGATCAGTGTCAAAGCTTGCATCGACGTAACCGTTTACAACGAGCTCTTTGTCACCTCCATATACGAGAAACATATCCTTAGTCCTTTTCAGGTATTTCAGGATGTTCTTGACCGCTGTCCAGTGATCCACTCCTGGATTACTTTGGTACCTCCCTGTTAAACTTATAGCAAGGCACACATCAGGTCTGGTAGACAGCATTGCATACATGATAGAGCCTATGGCTGAAGCATAGGGAACACCTTTCATTTTCTCTCTATCTTCTGCAGTGGTCGGGCATTGAGTCTAACTCAACCTCACACCTTGTAATACAGTCAAGAACCCTTTCTTTGCTTGATCCATTTTGAACTTCTTCAAAACTTTATCAAGGTATGTGCTTTGTGAAAGTCCAATCAAGCGTCTTGATCTATCTCTATAGATCTTGATGCCCAATATATAAGCAGCTTCACCGAGGTCTTTCATCGAAAAATTCTTATTCAAGTATCCTTTTATGCTATTCAGAAATTCAGTATCATTTCTGATCAACAATATGTCATCTACATATAATATCAGAAATGCTACGGAGCTCCCACTCACTTTCTTGTAAATACAGGCTTCTCCAAAAGTCTTTACAAAACCATATGCTTTGATCACACTATCAAAGCGTATATTCCAACTCCGAGAGGCTTGCACTAGTCCATAAATGGATCACTGGAGCTTGCACACTTTGTTAGCACCTTTTGGATCGACAAAACCTTCTGGTTGCATCATATACAACTCTTCTTTAAGGTATCCATTAAGGAAGGCAGTTTTGACATCCATTTGCCAAATTTCATAATCATAAAATGCAGCAATTGCTAACATGATTCGGACGGACTTAAGCATCGCTATGGGTGAGAAGGTCTCATCGTAGTCAACTCCTTGAACTTGTCGAAAACGTTTTGCAACAAGACGAGCTTTGTAGACAGTAATATTACCGTCAGCGTCAGTCTTCTTCTTGAAGATCCATTTATTCCCATTGGCCTGCCGATCATTGGGCAAGTCAACCAAAGTCCATACTTTGTTCTCAAAGATGGATCCCATCTCGGATTTCATGGCCTGAAGCCATTTTGCGGAATGTGGGCTCATCATCGCTTCCTCATAGTTCATAGGTTCGTCATGGTCTAGTAACATGACTTCCAGAATAGGATTACCGTACCACTCTGGTGCGGACCATACTCTGGTTGACCTACGAGGTTCGGTAGTAACTTGATCTGAAGTTTCGTGATCATCATCATTAGCTTCCTCACAAATTGGTGTAGGAATCACTCGAACTGATTTCTGTGATGAACTACTTTCCAATTCGGGAGAAGGTACAATTACCTCATCAAGTTCAACTTTCCTCCCACTCACTTCTTTCGGGAGAAACTCCTTCTCTAGAAAGGATCCATTCTTAGCAACGAATATCTTGCCTTCGGATCTGTGATGGAAGGTGTACCCAACAGTCTCCTTTGGGTATCCTATGAAGACACATTTCTCTAATTTGGGCTCGAGCTTATCAGGTTGAAGCTTTTTCACATAAGCATCGCGGCCCCAAACATTAAGAAACAACAACTTGGGTTTCTTTCCAAACCATAGTTCATAAGGTGTCATCTCGACGGATTTAGATGGTGCCCTATTTAACATGAATGTAGCTATCTCTAAAGCATAACCCCAAAACGATAGCGGTAAATCAGTGAGAGACATCATAGATCGCACCATATCTAATAAAGTGCGGTTACGATGTTCAGACACACCATTACATTGTGGTGTTCCAGGTGGCGTGAGTTGCGAAACTATTCCGCATTGTTTCAAATGAAGTCCAAACTCATAACTCAAATACTCACCTCCACGATCAGATCGTAGAAACTTGATTTTCTTATCACGATGATTTTCCACTTCACTCTGAAATTCTTTGAACTTTTCAAATGTTTCAGACTTATGTTTCATCAAGTAGATATATCCATATCTACTCAAATCATCTGTGAAGGTAAGAAAAATAACAATATCCGCCGCGAGCTTCAATGTTCATTGGACCACATACATCAGTATGTATGATTTCCAATAACTCTATTGCTCGCTCCATTGTTCCGGAGAACGGAGTTTTAGTCATCTTGCCCATGAGGCATGGTTCGCAAGTACCAAGTGATTCATAATCAAGTGATTCCAGAAGTCCATCAGAATGGATGAGGGAGTCCTGGATTAGGGGGTGTCCGGATGGCCGGACTATACCTTCAGCCGGACTCCAGGATTATGAAGATACAAGATTGAAGACTCCGGCCCGTGTCGGGAAGGGACTTTCCTTGGCGTGGAAGGCAAGCTTGGCGATGCGGATATTTAGATCTCCTACCATTGTAACCGACTCGATGTAACCCTAACCCTATCCGGTGTCTATATAAACCGGAGGGTTTTAGTCCGTATGACAACATACACATCAACAATCATACCGTAGGCTAGCTTCTAGGGTTTAGCCTCCTCGATCTCGTGGTAGATCTACTCTTGTACTACCCATATCATCGATATTAATCAAGCAGGACGTAGGGTTTTACCTCCATCGAGAGGGCCCGAACCTGGGTAAAACTTCGTGTCCCTTTCCTCCTGTTACCATCCAGCCTAGACGCACAGTTCGGGACCCCCTACCCGAGATCCGCCGGTTTTGACACCGACATTGGTGCTTTCATTGAGAGTTCCTCTGTGTCGTCGCCATCAGGAAGGATGCCTCGCCCCGTCTTTAAAGACGGCACCGTTGCTAAGGGAGCTTTGGCTGTCGGCCAAACCCTCCGGCTAGGTGGTTTTCTTATGACCGCCTGTTCGGCCTCTGTGCCGACGATGACCTCTCGAGCCATCGAAAACAATCTTCATGTCAGTTCAGAACTCGCCGAGCAGTTAGATCCAATGGAGCTTTCTTCCATAAACGAGCTCTTGGATCGCTTCGCCGCCCTGGGAGTCGCCACGGATTACGACCAGATTGGGCCTAAAACCGATCTGAGAGAGATTAACTCCCCCAAGTCACCCATCACGTTGCCGTGGTAGAGGGACAGTGCGGCGACCCTTCGTCTATCTTAAGGACTCGCTACGTCCGGATTCCCGATCCCTTCAAGCCGGATACCCGCGGAGGGGAGGATATCACTCAAGACCTGAACTTAGAGTCAGGCGACGGACTGGATTCATTGGACAACACCCAGGGATCCAAATTTTCAAGTTCAGAAATTCCTCGGCCTCTGAGCCTCAGATGGGGTGAGGCTTCGGATTTAACTCCACCCGCCCTCCCCAACATAAGCGATCTATCCAAAATCAGGCAAGAGCCCGACGAAACAGTACATCATTACTGGGCCAGATTCCTCCTGGTTAAGAACAGGCTAAGGGACTGCCGCGAGGAAGACACAATCTCAATCTTCTGCAATAATTGCATGGACAAGGGAATACTCAACGCCATAAGTCGCCGTGATATTACACGCTTCACTGACTTGGCATCCATTGTACGAAAGTACTATTCAATGGGAAGCGCCTGGAAAACCAAAATAAAATTTTGGGACAATCCGGCCCTAAATACAAACCCAGTCCGAAATAAAAGGGTGCAGCATAACCAGACACCCAGGTCAAATACCAAAAAGCAAAAACCCTCTATAGGGCATGGAACCGTACTGGAAGGATGGCTTAACGGACCCTGTAAAATTCACAGTACAGAGGACGCCACACCAACTCACGGCCTTAGAGCATGTTGGATACTCCGGCAGGTGGCCAAAATTGGCAAAAACCTCCTAATCCCAGAGGCCACAGAAAGCCACCCCAGAGACACCCATACAGTATTAACAGTCTTTGAGACTTTCACATCAAATAATATGCGAAAAGGACACTCCGCAGACTTGCCGAAGTCTACCAAGTAGCAACAATAAACCCATGGAGTGACACGGCTATTACCTTTAACGCCAGTGATGAACCTAAATTCCGAACAGCCCGAGCACCAGCCGCATTGGTCCTCAGCCCAATAGTGGACGGCTTTCGTCTTACCAAGGTACTCATGGACGGCGGCAGTGGATTGAACCTCATTTACGAGGAAACTCTTCAAAAAATGGAAATAGACTGGAACCGCATTGAGCGAAGCAGCACAACCTTTAGAGGAATAATCCCCAGTTAGGAAGCACGCTGTACAGGAAAAATCACGCTAGATGTGGTGTTCGGCACGCCGGATAATTACAGGTCCGAAGAGATCACGTTCCATGTGGCTCCGTTCAGCAGCGGTTATCACGCTCTGCTAGGGCGGGAAGCGTTTACAATCTTCCAAGCAATACCCCACTACGGGTACATGAAGCTCAAAATGCCTGGGCCTAACGGGATCATCACTCTCGCTAGTGATCCGGACATAGCACTCCGCGCCGAAAACAAGACAGCCGCACTGGCCCTCGAGGCACTATCCGAAGCCCTAGCGGCTGAGGAACTGACTGCGCTGCGCTCTACGGTGAATAGGGACGATGCGGTACTCGACAAAAGATCCAAGTCCACCTCCTTTAAACCGGCGAACGAAATAGTCAAATTCCAAGTCCATCCAACTGACCCAAATAAAACAGCTTCCATCGGGGCACAGTTAAACCCTGATGTAGACGCCGCACTGCGAGAGTTCCTACGAGAAAACTGGGACATTTTCGCCTGGCACCCTTCAGACATGCTAGGAATCCCACACAGGCTGGCCGAGCACAGCTTAAATATCCAAACAGGATTCAAACCTATCAAACAGGCTCTTCGGCGTTTTTCGAACCTAAGAGACAGGCTATGGGAGAGGAGCTAGCAAAGCTATTGGAGGCCGGATTCATCAGAGATATAAAACATCCGGACTGGCTGGCAAACCTGGTGATGGTACCAAAGAAGGACAAATCCTGGCACCTGTGCGTTGATTTTAAAGACCTTAACAAGGCTTGCCCAAAGGATCCCTTCCCCCTCCCCCGCATCGATCAAATTATCGATGCTACAGCAGGACACGATTCGTTGTGTTTCCTCGACGCATATTCCGGCTACCATCAAATCAAGATGGCAGAATTAGACCAATCCGCAATGGCATTTATCACTCCATACGGCCCATTTTGCTTCAACACAATGCCCTTCGGGCTCAAAAACGCCGGCGCAACATATCAGCGCATGATTCAGACATGTCTGGCAAGCCAGATCGGCAAAATAGTGGAGGCATATGTAGATGATGTGGTCGTCAAAATAAGACATGTCGAATCTCTAGTAGATGACTTGAGGCTCACATTTGATAACCTCCGAACATACGACATCAAGCTCAACCCGGAAAAATGCGTTTTCGGCATTCCAGCCGGAAAACTCTTGGGCTTCATTGTATCCGGTAGAGGAATCGAAGCAAATCCATCCAAGATCCGAGCTCTGTCGCAACTGGATATCCCAAAGGACCTCAAACAAATACAAAAGTTAACCGGATGTGTGGCGGCTCTAAGCCGCTTTATCTCCCACTTGGGAGAAAAGGCCCTACCCCTTTATCGCCTCCTTCGGCGCACCGAACACTTCGAATGGACGGATGCAGCCACGGCCGGACTCGAGGAAATAAAAGCCATACTTGCAACAAACCCAGTCCTGGCCACGCCAAATATTGGCGAACCAATGCTATTATACATTGCGGCAACACATCAGGTTGTAAGCGCAGTGCTCGTCATCGAACGAGAAGCGGACGAACACAGATTCCCCCTTCAAAAGCCGGTCTATTATGTGTCCACTGTCCTCACTCCTTGCAAATCACGGTACCCGCATTATCAAAAGATCGTGTACACGGTATTCATGGCATCCTGGAAGCTACGACACTACTTTCAAGAGTGTTCAATAACAGTAGCCTCGGAAGTACCACTTAACGATATTATAAACAACCGTGACGCAACGGGCCGGATTGCAAAATGAGCCATTGAGCTCCTCCCGTTCGACATAACTTATAAGCCACAGCGAGCCATCAAGTCGCAAGTCTTGGCCAACTTCGTGGCAGAATGGACGGAGGCCGAACTCCCTAAGGAGTACGGCACATATTCAAATTGGATCATGCATTTCGACGGCTCCAAGATGTTGGCCGGACTGGGCGCTGGCGTCGTTTTGACATCCCCCACAGGAGACACAGTTCAATACGTACTCCAGATTATGTACACGGACTCCAACAATGTAGCCGAATATGAGGCCCTTTTACATGGTCTCCGGATGGCAGTATCCATGGGCATTCAACGCCTAGAGGTGCGCAGGGACTCGAACCTCGCAATATCCCAAATAAATGGAGACTTCGATGCCAAGGATCCAAAAATGGCAGCTTACCGTAACGCCGTCCTAAAAATGTCAGCTCGGTTCGAGGGGCTTGAATTTCACCATATAGCCTGGGAAAATAATCAGGCGGCAGATGTCGTGGCACGCATTGGCACAAAACACAATGTAGTCCCCCCCCAACATCTTCTTGGAAAGGCTGTTCAAGCCATCCGTAGTATGGGAAGGGGAGCCGAACAATAACACCTCGGACCCAACCGCACTGCCCGACACCGAACATTCTGACACAACCAGAGGCTCTGCCAATGAAATAACACCTTCAGCCCACGTAATAATGGCTGTCATCGCCCCGTGGACAGAACCATTCCTCGCCTACCTCACTAGGCAGGAACTCCCCGAGGACCAAAATGAGGCACGCTGCATAGTGCGGCGATCCAAAGCCTACAGAGTCCACGAGGGAGAGCTTTATAAGAAAAGCACTACCAGAGTCCTTCAAAGGTGCATCTCCGAAGAGGAGGGGCGGAACCTCCTGGCTGAAATTCATGCCGGACTGGGCGGTCATCACGCTGCAGCTCGGTCCCTTGTAAGCAAGGCCTTCCATACAGGCTTTTATTGGCCGACGGCCCGGGCAGACGCTCAGGACTTAGTCCAAAGATGCACCGGTTGCCAGCTCTTTGCAAACCAAAGCCATATGCCACCCACCGCCCTCCGAACTATCCCCATTACTTGGCCCTTCGCGGTCTGGGGGCTTGACATGGTTGGACCCCTTAAAGGCGGAACCCACAAGCAAAAATACTTACTGTTCATGATGGATAAATTCACCAAATGGATAGAAGCCAAGCCTGTTAAGACGGCCGAATCCGGACCGGTGATAGACTTTATATCCGGGGTCGTACACTGTTACGGTGTTCCCCACAGCATCATCACTGATAACGGCACGAACTTCACGGACGATGAGGTAAAACTCTGGTGCAAAAACATGGGCATCAAGCTCGATTATGCTTCCGTCTATCACCCACAAACTAACGGCCAGGTCGAACGTGCAAATGGTCTTATCATGAGCGGCATTAAACCCATATTAGTGTGGTCCCTCAAGGAATCTAACACGCACTGGGTAGAGGAGCTCGACTCCGTACTCTGGGGGCTGCGGACCACACCGAATCGCACCACCGCATACACACCATTCTTTATGGTGTATGGCGCAGAGGCAGTTCTGCCCTGCGACATAATTCATGACTCACCTCGAGTGCGCATGTATGAAGAAAGAGAAGCCGAGCTCGATCGGCAGGACAACTTAGACGCATTGGAGGAGGAGCGTGACGTGGCAAAAGCCCGTTCCGCATTCTATCAACGGCAGGCTCGAAGATACCAAAGCAGAGAAGTACGGGCCAAAAATTACAACGTTGGCGAATTAGTTCTACGACCACCGGACAAGAAAAAGGACAAACTCAAGCCCAAGTGGGAAGGTCCCTTCATAATTGACCAAGTCCTAACTAGTGGAGCGTACCGCCTGCGAGATGCATCGGATAACCGACTCGAGCCGAACCCATGGAACGCAGCCCGTCTTCGAAGATTCTATGCCTAGCACCGGACTCTATGTTCGTCTCCTTCCTCTGTCCATTTTTTATATATTTCCTGTCTTACATTTCTCTTCTTCTCTCTCCCTCTCTTTCTTATAGCCTTTAAAGGCTCATAAAGTGACGCGCTATCTGCGCTCATTAAACCTGGGGGCTTCTTTAAACAGAAGTTTATTTATACGGGCTTCATACCCAACACATGTGTCACACTTCCGCATGTACCTTTTATTCATCATTATATGCATCGATATGACTTGAGTTTTGGCCAAGCTGGGTTGCCTGGCTCCTGTGCTTACCCCTACGTTCCCGATTGTTCGGCTAGGTGGTAAAGGGAGCACCTCTGCGATTGTTACTGCCAGGTCAGCCGGATGTGTACCTCAGACTGGGTGAAGCCGAAAGCTAGCATTCTTAAGGGAATATTCGGTCGGTGAACTAAAGATGATCTTTTTTATTTTATTTATCTATATGCCCCCAGATGTTTTTCCTGCGTTTCTTTTCATAGCATGGACATGCACTTTAGGGCATGCCTCCCAGGGAAAGGAACCCCTAACGGAACTATTCTCCCTGGAAGATGTTTCTTACTAACCATGTAATATAACATAACTAGTTGGGCACTTGTCTGTTCACGCACTAATGACCCCTACGCCTGGTCTCCATGCATTCGCCAGTTCGTATATAACCGCATGGGAATTCGGAAACACTCCGGACCGTCAGGTCCCGAGGCTGAAGCGAAAAGGTCGGCCATGACAAACGATCTACAATCCGGCTAGAAGGCATCATAAATGTCAATTACATTACATATTCATCTTGACTGATTGTATTCCTCTTCAATACCATCTAGCAGGCTGTCTAATTTACAGTCCTGCTGGGAATACTTCGCGGCCAACTCTACTTGGCCATATACTAAGCTTACAGGGATCTCCTTCCCATCGGGCCCTACAGGACCGACCTCGGCCATATGGTCGGGGTCAGCCTTTGCGTACCGCGTCTTCACCATGGCCCAGGCCTCCCTAGCGCCTTGACGGCAGGCTGATATCTTCCACAATCGGAAGCGCTGCCGTGCTCCCTTTAGCTTCTCCGCAAGCTCTCCAAGACTTTCGGGCATGGAGATGGATGGCCACAGGGCCTGGGCGACGCCTCACATCGCCTGCCGAACTCGATCGAGCAGTTGCGAGAGCTTGGGAAGAAGGTCACCCGTAGAACCGGGCATCTCCTCTACAGGACGACCTGTCAGCACACCTACAGACATTGCTCTGTTAGTCGACTTCCCTGCCGAACTTTCTTTCAAAAGGTTCGTTCAAGCACTTACTAAATATGCCGCGCCGAAGCCGCTGATTCTCCTTCACGGAGTCTGACAGCTGGGCACGAACATCCTTCAGCTCGACGCCCAGCTTGGTGTTGGCATCTCGGAGATCGTTCTTCTCCCCCATCACCTTTAACAGCACCCTCTCACCAACCTTTAGCTGGCGTAGGAGGTGTTGCCTTTCCGGATTCAATCTGGCGCCATCTGCAATTTCATTTGTCAGATTCGCACCAAAGTCGTGCTTCGCAAAATACTTATCTTTCAAAGTGTATATTACCAGAGGGGGTCTCCTTAGGCTCCCCTGCCGCGGCTAGTGCGGCCTCAAGTTGGGCTTTGCACTCTTCCAGCTCCTTAGCCAGTAGGGAATTCTTTTCTGTAAGAACCTGCATAACAAATGATCCTTAAATCAGTTATTTTAACTGTTTCAAGTCTCGGGGGCTACTGGTATATATACAATTACCAAAATTTTCTTACCCGTATGTCTTTTACATATTACTCTGTGGCTCTGGTGAGACCATTTTGAGTGGCACAGAGGTACGCATCTCCCGACTTAAAGGCATCTAACGCCTCTTGGGAGAAACAAGCGTCACGAAGAATTGTCCGGCGACGCCTGTGGTTCATGGCACTCTCCACCTCAGAGTTGGTGGCAGACAACCTGTCCACATCCTCCATCGGAGGAGCGTCCGGTGCGAGCCTTGTGTTCGGCCCCGCTTCCGGGCCAGGCTTTGGAGCCTGGCTGGTGGAGGCGCGATTGGCGGTCTCTCGGAATATAGTTCGGCGAGGTCTTTTTGTCCTGAAGAGAGCACAAGTGTTAATATGCCCTGAAAGTACGGCACCTGGGATAAGGGGGTGCGCCTTACCTTTGCGCTGACGCCCCGGTCTGGACTGCACCTCTTTTCTGCCCACGGGGCCCTGCGGCCCCTCGTTGGCTTGTCGCCGCAGGTTCGGCCTCCCGTTTCTGGGAGGCCGGGATTAGCCCTGGATAATCAGCCGTAATGGCCACCAGGGCGTTGTCCTTGCTCAATTGATGGAACACTCCATCAATTAGATCCACCGAAAACTCCGGATCCTCTTGCGAGTCCGGGTCGAGGGACCGTCCTGGGTCCTCGGGTTGTGGAGGAGGGCTGTTTATTTCTTTAACAGCCTGGCGCAGTTCCTGCGTCGAAATCACTAAGATTAAATATTTAACAGTGGGGATATAAAACGGATGGGGAAGATGTGATCACTCACCCAGCTTGGAGGATTGTACATGGAAAATCCACCCTTTGGGTCGACGCGGAGAAAATCCTCCTCTTCTCCCTTGTACAAGCGGACAAGGTCTTTATTAGAGCCGCAGCCGAATCCGGCCCCTTACGGCCGTAGCGGGTGGTGTCGTCCTCCCCGTTGAAATCCCACATGGGGTGGCCTCTATACTGTAGCGGCTGCACCCCTCGCATGATGCATGCGGCCATGACCCCGATCATGGTTAGTCCGGAATGAGCTAACAATCTTATCCGGCCCATCAGGTAAACAACGCCCCTATCACTTTCCCTCTGAGGGCTCCGTGGGCGCCAGCTTAGGCGCTTCTTTAAGGGAGCACTGTTGAATTCAGGGAGGCCGATCCGGACAGGATCCGGTAATGGGACGTCTTCTATGTAAAACCATTTCGAGGGCCAGTCTTCGGACGCCTTCCTTGGGGTTCTGGACAGATAGCCGGTCCGGGCGATGCGCCATACTTCGGCTCCTCCCACTTGATACATAGACCCCTTCTTGGAACGGGGCACGAGGCAAAATAGCTCCCTCCACAGTCCGAAATGAGCTTCAACACCCAAGAACAGCTCGCAGAGGGCTACAAAGCCCGCGATATGCAATACTGAGGCGGGCGTGAGATGATGTAGCTGGAGGCCGTAGAACTCCAGCAGCCCCCGGAGAAATGGATGGATTGGAAATCCGAGCCCCTTATTAAATAAGGGACTAGGCACACCCGCTCTCCTTTGGAGGGATTAGGGGCGCTCTCCGCTTGCTCTCCGCTGTTGTAGACAGCAAGACCGGCTCGAACCGGGATCATATAGGCCGGGGGGAGAAATCCCTTGGTCTGGAGCGCGACTAACTCGCTATGCGGGACGGGGCATCTTTCCCAATATCCAGGCTTAGGGCTGGAAGGGCGGGAGGAGGAGTCGCGACGGCTGGCCATGGTGGAATGGATCTTTGTCGAATGCTCTCTGATGAACACTCGCGGAGGGGGAAGGTGTGGTTTGGATCTAAATCCTCGTCTCCTTAAATAGGTTAGCTTGTTTGCGCGGCTAGGGGTGTGAATGTAAAAACGCTCAGACCTTTTATATTCGTTTGACACGTGGGGAGCGACCATTATTGGGCGCAGAAGCCAAGGAGCGCAACATCTACAAGAAACCGAACTTTATTCAACAGGTACATGGAATTTGGAGGAGAACCCGCCTTGCAATGCCGAAGACAATCTACGCGCCAGACTCATCGTCATTGAAGCCTGGTTCGGGGGCTACTGAGGGAGTCCTGGATTAGGAGGTGTCCGGATGGACAGACTATACCTTCAGCCGGACTCCAGGATTATGAAGATACAAGATTGAAGACTCCGGCCCGTGTCGGGAAGGGACTTTCCTTGGCGTGGAAGGCAAGCTTGGCGATGCGGATATTTAGATCTCCTACCATTGTAACCGACTCGATGTAACCCTAACCCTATCCGGTGTCTATATAAACCGGAGGGTTTTAGTCCGTATGACAACATACACATCAACAATCATACCGTAGGCTAGCTTCTAGGGTTTAGCCTCCTCGATCTCGTGGTAGATCTACTCTTGTACTACCCATATCATCAATATTAATCAAGCAGGACGTAGGGTTTTACCTCCATCGAGAGGGCCCGAACCTGGGTAAAACTTCGTGTCCCTTGCCTCCTGTTACCATCCATCCTAGACGCACAGTTCGGGACCCCCTACCCGAGATCCGCCGGTTTTGACACGGACAATGGAGTTTCTTCATGCGCTTTACACCAATATGACCTAAACGGCAGTGCCACAAATAAGTTGCACTATCATTATCAACTCTGCATCTTTTGGCTTCAATACTATGAACATGTGTATCACTACTATCAAGATTTAGTAAAAATAGACCACTCATCAAGGGTGCATGACCATAAAAGATATTACTCATATAAATAGAACAACCATTATTCTCTGATTTAAATGAATAACCGTCTCGTATTAAACAAGATCCAGATATAATGTTCATGCTCAATGCTGGCACCAAATAACAATTATTCAGGTCTAAAACTAATCCCGAAGGTAGATGTAGAGGTAGCGTGCCGACGGCGATCACATCGACTTTGGAACCATTTCCCACGCGCATCGTCACCTCGTCCTTAGTCAATCTTCGCTTAATACGTAGCCCCTGTTTCGAGTTGCAAATGTTAGCAACTGAACCAGTATCAAATACCCAGGCACTACTGCGAGCATTAGTAAGGTACACATCAATAACATGTATATCAAATATACCTTTCACTTTGCCATCCTTCTTCTCCGCCAAATACTTGGGGCAGTTCCGCTTTCAATGACTAGTTCCTTTGCAGTAGAAGCACTTAGTCTCAGGCTTAGGTCCAGACTTGGGTTTCTTCACTTGAACAGCAACTGGCTTGCTGTTCTTTTTGAAGTTCCCCTTCTTCCCTTTACCCTTTTTCTTGAAACTGGTGGTCTTGTTGACCATCAACACTTGATGCTTTTTCTTGATTTCTACCTCCGCAGCCTTTAGCATTGCGAAGAGCTCAAGAATCATTTTATCCATCCCTTGCATATTATAGTTCATCACAAAGCTCTTGTAGCTTGGTGGCAGTGATTGAAGAACTCTGTCAATGACACTATCATCAGGAAGATTAACTCCCAGTTGAGTCAAGTGGTTGTGGTACCCAGACATTCTGAGTATATGTTCACTGACAGAACTATTCTCCTCCATCTTGCAGCTGTAGAACTTATTGGAGACTTCATATCTCTCAATCCGGGCATTTGCTTGAAATATTAACTTCAACTCCTAGAACATCTCATATGCTCCATGATGTTCAAAACGTCATTGAAGTCCCGGTTCTAAGCCGTAAAGCATGGCACACTGAACTATCGAGTAGTCATCAGCTTTGCTCTGCCAGGTGTTCACAACATCTGGTGTTGCTCCTGTAGCGGGTTTGTCACCTAGCGGTGCTTCCAGGACGTAATTCTTCTGTGCAGCAATGAGGATAATCCTCAAGTTACGGAACCAGTCTGTGTAGTTGCTACCATCATCTTTCAACTTAGCTTTCTCTAGGAACACATTAAAATTCAATGGAACAACAACACGAGCCATCTATCTACAACAACATAGACATGCAAAATACTATCAGGTACTAAGTTCATGATAAATTAAAGTTCAATTAATCAAATTACTTAAGAACTCCCACTTAGATAGACATGTCTCTAATCATCTAAGTGATCACGTGATCCACATCAACTAAACCATGTCCGATCATCACGTGAGATGGAGTAGTTTTCAATGGTGAACATCACTATGTTGATCATATCTACTATATGATTCACACTTGACCTTTCGGTCTCCAGTGTTTCGAGGCCATATCTGCATATGCTAGGCTCGTCAAGTTTAACCCGAGTATTCTGTGTGTGCAAAACTGGCTTGCACCCGTTGTATGTGAACGTAGAGCTTATCACACCCGATCATCACGTGGTGTCTCGGCACGACGAACTGTTTCAACCATACTCAGGGAGAACACTTATACCTTGAAATTTAGTGAGAGATCATCTTATAATGCTACCGTCGAACTGAGAAAAATAAGATGCATAAAGGATAAACATCACATGCAATCAATATAAGTGATATGATATGGCCATCATCATCTTGTGCCTTTGAGCTCCATCTCCGAAGCACCGTCATGATCACCATCGTCACCGGCTTGACACCTTGATCTCCATCGAAGTATCATTGTCGTCTCGCCAACTATTGCTTCTACGACTATCGCTACCGCTTAGTGATAAAGTAAAGCAATTACATGGCGGTTGCATTTCATACAATAAAGCAACAACCATATGGCTGCTGCCAATTGCCGATAACTGTGTTACAAAACATGATCATCTCATACAATAAAATTTAGCATCATGTCTTGACCATATCACATCACAACATGCCCTGCAAAAACAAGTTAGACGTCCTCTACTTTGTTGTTGCAAGTTTTATGTGGCTGCTATGGGCTGAGCAAGAACCGTTCTTACCTACGTATCAAAAACCACAACGCGGTATAGTGATTGCTTTTTGATCTTCAGAAAGAACCCTGTTCATTGAAACCGATTCAACTAAAGCTGGAGAAATAGACACCCACTAGCCACCTGTGTGCGAAGCACTTCGGTAGAACCAGTCTCGCGTAAGCGTATGCGTAATGTCGGCTTGGGCGGCTTCATCCAACAATGCCGCTGAATCAAGAATTAACTAGTAACGGCAAGCAATATGTATATACCCACGCCCACAACTCCTTTGTGTTCTACTCGTGCATATAATAGCTATGCATAAACCCAGCTCTGATACCACTGTTGGGGAACGTAGTAATTTCAAAAAAATCCTATGCACACGCAAGATCATGGTGATGCATAACAACGAGAGGGGAGAGTATCGTCTATGTACCCTCGTAGACCGTAAGCGGAAGCATTATGACAACGCGGTTGATGTAGTCGTACGTCTTCACGATCGACCGATCTAGTACCGAAGATATGACACCTCCGCGATCTGCACACGTTCGGCTCGGTGACGTCCCGCGAATTCACGATCCAGTAGAGCTTCGTCAGCACGACGGCGTGATGACGGTGATGATGTTGCTACTGGAACAGTGATGATGTTGCTACTGGAACAGGGCTTCGCCTAAGCACCGCTACAATATTGCCGAGGAGGATTATGGTGGAGGGGGGCACCACACACGGCTAAAGATCAATGATCAACTTGTGTCCATGGGGTGCCCCCTCCCCCGTATATAAAGGAGTGGAGGAGGGGGAGGGGGCCAACCTCTCTAGGCGCACCCCAAGGGAGTCCTACTCCCACCGGGAGTAGGATCCCCCCTTCCCTTTGTTGGTTCTAGGAGAGAAGGAAGGAGGAGGAAGAAGGACGGAAAGGGGGGCCCGCCCCCCTTCCCAATTCGGATTGGGCTTGGGGGGCGCGCCCCCTCCTTTGCTTCTTTTCCCTCTCTTCCACTAAGGCCCAATAAGGCCCATATACCTCCTGCGGGGTTCTGGTAACCTCCCGGTGCTCCGGTATACTCCCGATTTCACCCGGAACCATTCTGATGTCCAAACATAGGATTACAATATATCGATCATTACGTCTCGACCATTTTGAGACTCCTTGTCATGTCCATGATCAAATCCGGGACTCCGAACTACCTTCAGTGCATCAAAACACATAAACTTGTAATACCGATCCTCACCGAACGTTAAGCGTGCGGACCCTACGGGTTCGAGAACTATGTAGACATGACCGAGACATGTCTCCGGTCAATAACCAATAGTGGAACCTGGATGCTCATATTGGTTCCTACATATTCTCCGAAGATCTTTATCGGTCAAACCGCATAACGATATACGTTGTTCCCTTTGTCATCGGTATGTTACTTGTCCGAGATTAGATCGTCGGTATCTCAGTACCTAGTTCAATCTCGTTACCACAAAGTATCTTTTACTCATTTCGTAATGCTACATCCCATAACTAACTCATTATCTACATTGCTTGCAAGGCTTATAGTGATGTACATTACCGAGAGGGCCCAGAGATACCACTCCGACAATCGGAGTGACAAATCCTAATCTTGATCCATGCAAACTCAACAAACACCATTGGAGACACCTTTAGAGCACCTTTATAATCACCCAGTTATGTTGTGACGTTTGGTAGCACACAAAGTGTTCCTCCGGTATTCGGGAGTTGCATGATCTCATAGTGATAGGAACATGTATTGTTATGGAGAAAGGAAAAGCAACAAACTAAACAATCATCGTGCTAAGCTAACAGATGGGCCAAGTCAATCACATCATTCTGTAATGATGTGGTCGCGTTAATCAAATGACAACTCATGTCTATGGTTAGGAAACATAACCATCATTGATTCAACGAGCTAGTCAAGCAGAGGCAAACTAGTGACACTCTGTTTGTCTATGTATTCACACATGTACTAAGTTTCCGGTTAATACAATTCTAGCATGAATAATAAACATTTATCATGATATAAGGAAATATAAATAACAACTTTATTATTGCCTCTAGGGCATATTTCCTTCACTTTGTTTGTCTATGTATTCACACATGTACTAAGTTTCTGGTTAATAGAATTCTAACATGAATAATAAACGTTTATCAAGGAAATATAAATAACAACTTTATTATTGCCTCTAGGGCATATTTCCTTCAGTTCTGTCAAAGATATAAAAGAATTTGGGGGATAGCGGTCAGACCACCAGATCCCCTCTCTCTCCTCCATCTCCTCTGCTTCTCCTCTCCACCTGAGTGCCCCAAATCCCCACCGCGATGGCGAGAGGCTCGACGGCCAAGGCGGAGAAGGCGAAGAAGGCCGGAAAAGCCATCGCTTCCGGCTCCGGCGCGACGGCCGGAGGCGCAGTGGGGGACTGGATCCCTTCGCGCATCTCAGCTAGGCGACTGGAGGAGCTCGCAGGCGAGGGGCTCATCCCTCCGGATGGGTGGCGCAGTCCGAACGCGGGGGAGGCTGAACCCACACCGCAGGAGGACGAGCGCGTTCTGCTGGTAACCCACATCGAGAGGGGGTTTTCGATGCCACCTCATACTTTCTTTTGGGCGTTTCTTGACTACTTTTGTGTGCAGCTCCACCATCTCCCTCCAAATGCCATCATCTATCTTCCGACTTTCATCTCCCTCTGCGAGAACTTCCTCGGATGCCATCCCCATTGGGGGCTCTTCAAGCACATCTTCACTTGTCGTTCGATGACCGTCAAGAAGGACTCACCGGCCGACACAAAGACCCACGTCACCCAGCTGCGCGGGGGCTTGGGCATCCATGTCCGAGGAGGGAGTGACTTCCCGAAGACGAGCTTCCCCGATTCTATCAAGGGGTGCCAGGGGACATGGTTCTACTACAGGGATGTCCCTAGGGCCAACAGCCAGTCATGCCTCCCACCGTACTCGGCGGAGAGGGTGAGGGCCCCCAAGTCTCTTTCCGCGGAGAAGGAGGAGAAGGCTGAGGTCGTCATCTTGGCCACCGTCTTGGTCGGAGTCATGAACGCCGGCGTGAACGGTATGGATCTGCTGGAGACCTTTCTCACTCGGTGGATCCAGTCACTGCAGGCCTGGGCCCACCCCATGTGGTTGTACGAGGGGACGAATGATGCCACCCAAGTGTATCCGGAGGAGCTCGTCGAGAAGGACATGGGGGCCAAGATCAAGGCCATCACCTACGCCCGAGTCAACCCAAGGGGAGTGAGGATGGTGCCCCCATACTACAAGGAGCAGCTGATACGTCTCCAACGTATCTATAATTTTTGTTTGTTCCATGCTATTATATTATCAACCTTGGATGTTTTATATGCATTTATATCCTATTTTATATGATTTTTGGGACTAACCTATTAACCTAGAGCCCAGTGCCAGTTTTTGTTTTTTCCTTGTTTAGGGTTTCGAAGAAAAGGAATATCAAACGGAGTCCAAACGGAATGAAACCTTCGGAAAAGTTATTTTTGGAAAGAAAGCAATATAGGAGACTTGGAATGCACGTCAGGGGATCAGCGAGGAAGCCACGAGGCAGGGGGCGCGCCCACCCACTGGGCGCGCCCTCCACCCTCGTGGTCCCCTCGTGGCTCCCCTGATGTATTTCTTCCACCTATATATATCCATATACCCTAAAACTATCGGGGATGACAATAGATCGGGAGTTCCGCCGCCAGAAGCCTCCGTAGGCACCGAAAACCAATCTAGACCCGTTCCGACACCCTGCCGGAGGGGGAATCCTTCTCCGGTGGCCATCTTCATCATCCCGGTGCTCTCCATGACGAGGAGGGAGTAGTTCTCCCTCGGGGCTGAGGGTATGTACCAGTAGCTATGTGTTTGATCTCTCTCTCTCTCTCTCTCTCGTGTTCTTGATTTGGCACGATCTTGATGTATCGCGAGCTTTGCTATTATAGTTGGATATTATGTTTCTTCTCCCCCTCTACTCTCTTGTAATGGATTGAGTTTCTCCTTCGAAGTTATCTTATCGGATTGAGTCTTTCAAGATTTGAGAACACTTGATGTATGTCTTGCCGTGCGTATCTGTGGTGACAATGGGATATCACGTGATTCACTTGATGTATGTTTTGGTGATCAACTTGCGGGTTCCGCCCATGAACCTATGGATAGGGGTTGGCACACGTTTTCGTCGTGATTCTCCGGTAGAAACTTTGGGGCACTCTTTGAGGTTCTATGTGTTGGTTGAATAGATGAATCTGAGATTGTGTGATGCATATCGTATAATCATACCCACGGATACTTGAGGTGACATTGGAGTATCTAGGTGATATTAGGGTTTTGGTTGATTTGTGTCTTAAGGTGTTATTCTAGTACGAACTCTTGGGCTGTTTGTGACACTTATAGGAATAGCCCAACGGATTGATTGGAAAGAATAACTTTGAGGTGGTTTCGTACCCTACCATAATCTCTTCGTTTGTTCTCCGCTATTAGTGACGTTGGAGTGACTCTTTGTTGCATGTTGAGGGATAGTTATGTGATCCCATGTTATTATTGTTGAGAGGACTTGCACTAGTGAAAGTAAGAACCCTAGGTCTTGTTTCCTAGCATTGCAATACTGTTTACGCTCACTTTTATCATTAGTTACCTTGCTGTTTTTATATTTTCAGATTACAAATACCCATATCTACTATCCATATACCACTTGTATCACCATCTCTTCACCGAACTAGTGCACCTATACAATTTACCATTGTATTGGGTGTGTTGCGGACACAAGAGACTCTTTGTTATTTGGTTGCAGGGTTGCTTGAGAGAGACCATCTTCATCCTACGCCTCCTATGGATTGATAAACCTTAGGTCATCCACTTGAGGGAAATTTGCTACTGTCCTATAAACCTCTGCACTTGGAGGCCCAGCAACGTCTACAAGAAGGTTGTGTAGTAGACATCAAGCTCTTTTCTGGCGCCGTTGCCGGGGAGGTTAGCGCTTGAAGGTATATCTTTAGATCTTGAAATCGAGTCTTTTAGTTTCTTGTTTTATCACTAGTTTAGTTTATAAAAGAAAATTAAAAAAAAATGGAATTAAGTTTGCCTCATACGCTTCATCTTTTTAATATCTTTCGTGAGTATGATGGAAAGGAAAATTGTGCCAAAGTGTTAGAAGAAGAATGCATTAAAATGTTTGGCACTAAATATTTGAATGATGAGCATGATTGCAATGTTGTTAGTATGAATTCCTTGAATATCCATGATGCTAATGATATGCAAATCCACAAGCTTGGGGAAGCTATGTTTGATGAAGATGATATTTTTGTCCCCCAAGTTTTGATGAGCAAATTTATTATGATGAAAGCATCCCTCCTATATATGATGATTATTGTGATGACTTGTATGCTATAAAGAATAATGATATCCATGAAACTTGTCATCATGATATTAGTTTTCAATTGGATTATGCATCACGTGATAATTATTTTGTTAAGTTTGCTCCCACTATTCTGAATGAGAAGAATTTTGCTTGTGTGGAGAGTAATAAAATTTCTATGCTTGTAGATCATGAAAAGAATGCTTTAGGTGCTGGTTACATTGTTGAATTCATTCATGATGCTACTGAAAATTATTATGAGGGAGGAACATATGCTTGTAGGAATTGCAATAATATCAAGTTTCCTCTCTATGTGCTTAAAGTTTTGAAGCTATGCTTGTTTTACATTCCTATGCTAGTTGATTCTTGTTCACACAAGTTTTTTGCTCACAAAATCCCTATGCATAGGAAGTGTGTTAGACTTAAATTGTTCTAGTCATATTCTTCATGATGCTCTCTTTATGTTACAATTCTTATCTTTTATGTGAGCATCATTGAAATCATCATGCCTAGCTTGGGGCGTTAAACAATAGCGCTTGTTGGGAGGCAACCCAATTTTATTTTTGTTCCTTGCTTTTTGCTCCTGTTTAGTAATAAATAATTCATCTAGCCTCTGTTTAGATGTGGTTTTATGCTTTTAATTAGTGTTTGTGCCAAGTAGAACCGTTGGGAAGACTTGGGGAAAGTCTTTTTGATCTTGCTGTAAAAAACAGAAACTTTAGCGCTCACGAGAATTGCTGCCAGTTTTTATTGGAGAGTGCTATTGAGTTAATTCTTTTTGAATATGATTAATAGACAAATTACTCAGGTCCACCAATTTAGTTGAGAATTTTATGAGTTCCATAAGTATACGTTTGATCCAGATTACTACAGACTGTTCTGTTTTTGACAGATTCTGTTTTTGATGTGTTGTTTGCTTATTTTGATGAATCTATGAGTAGTATCGGAGGGTATGAACCATAGATAAGTTGTACTACAGTAGGTTTAACACCAATATAAATAAATAATGAGTTCATTACAGTACCTTGAAGTGGTGTTTTGTTTTCTTATACTAACGGAGCTTATGAGTTTTCTGTTAAGTTTTGTGTTGTGAAGTTTTCAAGTTTTGGGTAAAGATTCGATGGACTATGGAATAAGGAGTGGCAAGAGCCTAAGCTTGGGGATTACCAAGGCACCCCAAGGTAATATTCAAGGACAACCAAGAGCCTAAGCTTGGGGATGCCCCGGAAGGCATCCCCTCTTTCGTCTTCGTTCATCGGTAACTTTACTTGGAGCTATATTTTTATTCGCCACATGATATGTGTTTTGCTTGGAGTGTCATTTTATTTTATTTTGTTTTGCTTTATGTTTTAATAAAATACCAAGATATTAAATTATTAAATGTTAGAGAGTCTTCATATAGTTGCATAATTGTTCGACTACTCATTGATCTTCACTTATATCTTTCGGAGTAGTTTGTCATTTGCTCTAGTGCTTCACTTATATCTTTTTAGAGCACGGTGGTGGTTTTATTTTGTAGAAATAGGTGAACCCTCATGCTTCACTTATATTATTTTGAGAGTCTTTAGAACAGCATGGTAATTTGCTTTGGTTATGAATAGTCCTAATATGATGGGCATCCAAGAGGGATATAATAAAAACTTTCATATAAGTGCATTGAATACTAAGAGAAGTTTGATACTTGATGATTGTTTTGAGATATGGAGATAGTGATATCAAAGTTGTGCTAGTTGAGTAGTTGTGAATTTGAGAAATGCTTGTGTTGAAGTTTGCAAGTCCCGTAGCATGCACGTATGGTAAACGTTATGTAACAAATTTGAAACATGAGGTGTTCTTTGATTGTCCTCCTTATGAGTGGCGGTCGGGGACGAGCGATGGTCTTTTCATACCAATCTATCCCCCTAGGAGCATGCGCGTAATGCTTGGTTTTTGATGACTTGTAGATTTTTGCAATAAGTATGTGAGTTCTTTATGACTAATGTTGAGTCCATGGATTATACGCACTCCTACCCTTCCATCATTGCTAGCCTCTTCGGTACCGTGCATTGCCCTTTCTCACATTGAGAGTTGGTGCAAACTTCGCCGGTGCATCCAAACCCCGTGATATGATACGCTCTTCCACACATAAACCTCCTTATATCTTCCTCAAAATAGCCACCATACCTACCTATTATGTCATTTCCATAGCCATTCCGAGGTATATTGCCATGCAACTTAACACCATTCCGTTTATCATGACACGTTCATCATTGTCATATTGCTTAGCATGATCATGTAGTTGACATAGTATTTGTGGCAAAGCCACCGTTCATAATTATTTCATACATGTCACTCTTGGTTCATTTCATATCTCGGTACACCGCCGGAGGCATTCATATAGAGTCATACTTTGTTCTAGTATCGAGTTGTAATCATTGAGTTGTAAATAAATAGAAGTGTGATGATCATCATTTTCTAGAGCATTGTCCAAAGTGAGGAATGAAAAAAAAGAAAGGCCATAAAAAAAGAGAAGGCCAAAAAAAGAAAAGAGAAAGGCCATAAAAAAGATAAGGTCCAAAAAAATGAGAGAAAAAGAGAGAAGGGACAATGCTACTATCCTTTGCCACACTTGTGCTTCAAAGTAGCACCATAATCCTCATGATAGAGAGTCTCTTGTTTTGTCACTTTCATATACTAGTGGGAATTTTCATTATAGAACTTGGCTTGTATATTCCAACAATGGGCCTCCTCAAGTGCCCTAGGTCTTCGTGAGAAAGCAAGTTGGATGCACACCCACTTAGTTTCTTTTGTTGACCTTTCATACATTTATAGCTCTAATGCATCCGTTGCATGGCAATCCCTACTCCTTGCATTAACATCAATCGATGGGCATCTCCATAGCTCATTGATTAGCCTCGTTGATGTGAGACTTTCTCCTTTTTTGTCTTCTCCACATAACCCTCATCATCATATTCTATTCCACCCATAGTGCTATATCCATGGCTCACGCTCATGTATTGCGTGAAAGTTGAAAAAAGTTTGAGATTAATAAAGTGTGAAACAATTGCTTGGCTTGTCATCGGGGTTGTGCATGACGAGAGCATTCTTGTGTGACGAAAATGGAGCATGAACAAACTATATGATTTTGTAGGGATGAACTTTCTTTGGCCATGTTATTTTGAGAAGACATGATTGCTTAGTTAGTATGCTTGAAGTATTATTATTTTTATGTCAATATTAAACTTTTGTCTTGAATCTTATGGATCTGAATATTCTTGCTACAATAAAGAGAAATACATGATGAATATGTTAGGTAGCATTCCACATCAAAAATTCTGTTTTTATCATTTACCTACTCAAGGATGAGCAGGAATTAAGCTTGGGGATGCTGATACGTCTCCAACGTATCTATAATTTTTGATTGTTCCATGCTATTATATTATCAACCTTGGATGTTTTATATGCATTTATATCCTATTTTATATGATTTTTGGGACTAACCTATTAACCTAGAGCCGAATGCCAGTTTCTGTTTTTTCCTTGTTTTAGGGTTTCAGAGAAAAGGAATATCAAACGGAGTCCAAACGGATTGAAACCTTCGGAAAAGTTATTTTTGGAAAGAAATCAATACAGGAGACTTGGAGTGCACGTCAGGGGATCAACGAGGAAGCCACGAGGCAGGGGGCGCGCCCACCCCCTGGGCGCGCCCTCCACCCTCGTGGCTCCCCTGATGTATTTCTTTCGCCTATATATATATCCATATACCCTAAAACTATCGGGGACGACAATAGATCGGGAGTTCCGCCGCCAGAAGCCTCCGTAGCCACCGAAAACTAATCTAGACCCGTTCCGGCACCCTTCCAGAGGGGGAATCCTTCTCCGATGGCCATCTTCATCATCCCGGTGCTCTCCATGACGAGGAGGGAGTTGTTCTCCCTCGGGGCTGAGGGTATGTACCAGTAGTTATGTGTTTGATCTCTCTCTCTCTCTCTCTCTATCTCTCTCGTGTTCTTGATTTGGCATGATCTTGATGTATCGCGAGCTTTGCTATTATAGTTGGATCTTATGTTTCTTCTCCCCCTCTACTCTCTTGTAATGGACTGAGTTTCCCCTTCGAAGTTATCTTATCGGATTGAGTCTTTAAAGATTTGAGAACACTTGATGTATGTCTTGCCGTGCGTATCTATGGTGACAATGGGATATCACGTGATTCACTTGATGTATGTTTTGGTGATCAATTTGCGGGTTCCTCCCATGAACCTATGGATAGGGGTTGGCACACATTTTCGACGTGATTCTCCGGTAGAAACTGTGGGGCACTCTTTGAGGTTCTATGTGTTGGTTGAATAGATGAATCTGAGATTGTGTGATGCATATCGTATAATCATACCCACGGATACTTGAGGTGACATTGGAGTATCTAGGTGACATTAGGGTTTTGGTTGATTTGTGTCTTAAGGTGTTATTCTAGTACGAACTCTAAGGCTGTTTGTGACATTTATAGGAATAGCCCAACGGATTGATTGGAAAGGATAACTTTGAGGTGGTTTCGTACCCTACCATAATCTCTTCGTTTGTTCTCTGCTATTAGTGACTTTGGAGTGACTCTTTGTTGCATGTTGAGGGATAGTTATGTGATCCAATTATGTTATTATTGTTGAGAGGATTTGCACTAGTGAAAGTATGAACCCTAGGTCTTGTTTCCTAGCATTGCAATACCGTTTCCGCTCACTTTTATCATTAGTTACCTTGCTGTTTTTATATTTTCAGATTAATAAAACCCATATCTACTATCCATATACCACTTGTATCACCATATCTTCGCCGAACTAGTGCACCTATACAATTTACCATTGTATTGGGTGTGTTGGGGACACAAGAGAATCTTTGTTATTTGGTTGCAGGGTTGCTTGAGAGAGACCATCTTCATCCTACGCCTCCTACGGATTGATATACCTTAGGTCATCCACTTGAGGGAAATTTGTTACTGTCCTACAAACCTCTACACTTGGAGGCCCAACAACGTCTACAAGAAGAAGGTTGTGTAGTAGACATCAGCAGCCGCCAGTCGACGTACGTGTCTTATGTTTGGTTCCTGCTCAATCGGCGTGTTGGGGTGTTATTCCTTGCTTGTCTGAATCTGGTGTTGTGATGTGTTGGATTTTCAGGAATTTCAAAGGATGGTCTCCAAGATTCCGGCGGTTGAGCGGTCGCCTGAGGATGTGACGAGTGACACCAAGCACCACTACTCGGAGGACTCTAACGACGATGACAAAGAGAGCGACGAAGATGAGAGCTCAGAGGAGGGCGAGGAAGTAGAGTCTTCCCCGTCCTACGAGGCCCCCAAGGAACCCTGCACCAAGGCACTACACGATCCAAGTGGCAAGGCGGGTGGGGCTCGCAGCTCCAAGCGTGCTCGCACCGAGGCGGAAAGCTTTGTCGAGAAGCAGCCCAAAGTGCCCAAGCATCCTTCCTCCAAGCCCTGGAAGGCCGCGATGCCTCGGATTAAGGCGACAGTGCCCGTGGCTTCGAGGTGAGTGTTCTTATCAACCCTTTACATATTCTTTGCATTGAGTCAGCTGACGACCGAATGTTGTTTGATCCTTGTAGCAATGACACCTCGATGACGTCAACAGATCTGCACGCTCACAAGCAGGACCATGGTGATGTGGACATGGCGGATGCCGCCACTGCTAAAGGTATTTTGTGCCAACTGATTAGGATGGTCAGGTTTCTTCTGACTGTTCTTCGCTGGTTTTTCTGGTTTGTGTATTCATGCAGCTCCACCAGAGATCATTTAGCTGGACAACAAAGAGAGGATTGACCTACCCAACCCAGAGGCCAGCAAGGAGAAAACATCGGGCGTCGACATGCCCATGAGGGATGCCTCCCCTCGTTGAGTGGATCACGCTCCCCCTAGCGAAGGCTGCCACAAGAGCCACGGGGCCGAGTCCTCTGGCCGAGGGTGGCTCGGCGTCCGTGACTGTGGTGGTCCTAGCTGCGGGGTCTGCACCAGCCCCTTTGAGCAGGCTAAAGCCCGCACCCAAGGTGGTTCTAGCTCCGAGGCCTACATCCGCATCTCCGTCGGCCCCAACCACCTCCTTCCCCCTATACCATGTTCCTGAAGACCAAGTGGGGGAGAGCAAGGAGGCTCTGATCCAGGTAGGGTTGACGTGCGGCCGACTGAAGGAGGCTTATGATGCCAGTGAGGCGCTGTAGACCAACGTCTGAGTAAGTACCATTGTGAGTGCGATTTGCAGATGAAGTTCCTTCTCTTTTGGTTTCTGTTGAATTTTTGTCAGTGAGTTTGCGCGGAGCACACCCACTGGGTGTTCATGTTCCAGTGGGGGCACACTGAGTGCACCCACTGGGTGTAGTCCCCGAGGCTCCTATTGACTGGAATCAGTCGGCAGGAGTCTTTGAACTTTTTCTTTGTTTTTATCGTTTTCACTCAGGGTCTAGCCGGGGCGTTTTTGAATGATTACGATCCAGTGGGGGCACACTGAGTGCACCCACTAGGTGTAGTCCCCGAGGCTACCGCTAACTGGAGACAGTCGGTGGTAGTCTTAGAACTTGTAGCTGTTTTGCTCTGGGGTTGTTTGCCATTTTTAGCTCAACATGAGTCACTTTCCAGCGGGGGCACGCTTAGTGCACCCACTAGGTGTAGTCCCCGAGACTGTTGTCGATTGCGGGCAATTGATAGTGGTCTTTAGAACTGTCGCTTGGCACTCAGGGTGCTCGGCAACACTCTTATATTGGTGGGACGATAGGTAGGATCTCCTTCATTGCTGACTCGGAAGTTAGCCGAGTGAAAGTAGATCGGGGTGTTGGTGTCCTCAATCTTCTTCATTGCTGACTTGGAGATTAGAGGGCACATTTCAATTTTTTTGAACAAGTATTGGAAAAATGTTGAAAAAGTATTTGAAAAATGTTGAACAAGTATTTGAAAATGTTTAATAAGTATTTAAAAAAATGTTGAACAAGTTTTTGAAAAATGTTGATAAGCATATGGATAATGTTGAACTTCTATACAAAAATTGTTGTTCAAGTATTAAAAATGATGAAATATTTTGATCATGTATATAAAAATGTTAATCAAGTATATGAAAGAAATGTTGAACAATTATTTGAAAAATGTTAATCAAGCATTTGAGAAATGTTAAATGTGTATAGAAAAAACATTGACCATGTAATAAAAAATGTTAATTTTTTATTTTAAAAATGGTTAATCAAGCATTTAGAGAAATGTTGAATAACTATTTGAAAAATGTTAATTTAGCATTCAAAGATGTTAAATGTGTATTGAAAAATGTCGAGCATGTATTAAAAAATGATGAATTTTTTATATTGTAAATAAAAATGTTAATAAAGTACTTAAAAATTGGACAAATATTTCAAAAATGTTAATCAAGCATTTGGAAAATTTTAAATGTGCATAGAAAAGATGGTCACCATGTATTAGACAAAGGATGAATTTTTTTACCATGTATATAAATATGTTAATCAACCATCGTAAAAAATATTGAACAAGTATTTGAAAATTGTTACTCAAGGATTTGGAAAATGTTAAATATGTGTAAAAAATGTTGACTATGTATTCCAAATATCTTAATCATGTATTTCAAATTTTTTAATCAATGATTTGAAAAATAAAATAAAAATGTCTATGGAAAAAAGTAGACCACATATTTAAGAAATATTAAATTTGTATTAAAATGTTAAACATGTATTAGAAAAAGTTCTTGACATATACAAAAAATATAGAACAAAAACCAAAACAATCAATGAAAAACCAAAAAAGAATGAAACTCGGTAAAAACAAAGAAAGACACAAAGAAAAACCTAATGAAAACCGAAAAGAAAAAAACCAAAAATGGGGAAAACAATGAAAAAAAGAGAATCCCTAATAAAATATGAAAAGAAAGAAAGGAAAAAAATAGTGGAAACAAAGAAAATACCAAGAAAAACCCGTGGGAAAAAAGAGATAGAATAAAAATAAAAACTCAGAAAAAATCAATGCAATACCAACTCTTTTTACCTCAATTTGGTCGCGCCCTAGAATGTTTCACGAAGTAGAAGCTGGCGTAGTGGCTAGCAGAGTCTCCCGGCAGCCTGGACACCCAGGAATCCTGGTTTCTAACCTTTTGTTTAAGTTTCTTTTAAACACACGCTAAGAGGCCAGTCCAATAGCTACTACACGAGGCATTTGCTTCAACGACATGGAAGTAGCACCCGCTTAAAGCGAGATAGGCAAAATTACTAATTAAGGAGTACTTATTTCAAAGATCACTCATACCTTCTCAGGTTGCGACAAGTGGCGCACTATATGCACGTCAATTGTCGCAACTTAGCAGTTTTCCTTTTTTTCGTACATTAGTTTATTCAAAATGTTTTATCTCTTAAACAGTACGTCCAAATTTCGAGCCGTTTTCGCCATTGGATTTCTCGCGTCGAGATCTTCAAAACTAGATCCCATGCTGATATGTTTTGACAATCTTTTTTCATGGAAAACCCAGGCAAAAAAACTAAATGAGAAAACCAATCCGGGAGCAAATTTTTTTTTCTTTTCGAAAGAGGCGCGGCCGTGCCTCTTTTGAAAGCACAACTGTGCCTCTCGCGAAAGCAAAATCGTGCCTTTCATGGAAGAAAAAAAACAAAAAATACATTTTTTCGTTTTCAAGAAGCACAACATGCCTCTCACGTAAGCACAACCGTGCCTCTTGCGGAAGGGAAAAAAATAGAAAACATATTTTTTCTATTTCTGAGAGGCACGACCGTGCCTCTCGTGAAAGCACAATCATGCCTCTCGCGGTATCAGAAAACACGTTTTTTTTGTTTTGGAGAGGCACGGCCGTGCCACTCACAAAAGTATAACTGTGCCCCTCGGGGCAGCAAAATCGTGCCTCTAGTGGAAGACAAAAAAACAGAAAATGCGTTTTTTTGTTTCCGAGAGGCATTGCCGTACCTCTTGTGAAAGCAAAATCGTGCCTCTCATGGAAGAAAAAAACATATTTTTTCGCGCAAAATACTTTTTTTATGTAAAAAATTTGGTCCAAAAGCTAAGGAAGACCGGTGGAAAATCAAAAAGTCAAAAAAAACACGAAGAAAAACTGTCTAAATAGCCGAAAATCGCGTGCGAAAAAAATCCGAAGGGAACGCCCAGAGCGCGACATGTGGCGGTGATACGTCTCCAACGTATCTATAATTTATCAAGTATTCATGGCATGGTTACAAAAATTCTATATGATTTTGGTATAATTTGATTAGAACTAACCCGGACTGACGCTATTTTCAGCAGAACTGCCGTGGTGTCGTTTTTTATGCGGAAATAGAAGTTCTTGGAACGAGCTGAAAATTTATGGAGAATGTTTTTGGAAAATATAAAAATTACTGGAACAAAAAGGTATCGGAGAGGAGTCCCGAGGCAAGCACAAGGGTGGGGGCGCCACCCCTAGGGCACGACCCTGCCTTGTCTTCGCCTCATGGCCCCCCTTGATTTGTCCCCTATGCCAACACCTTCTATAAATCCCAAAACCTCCAGAAATACACCTAGATCGGGAGTTTCGCCGCCGCAAGCCTCTGTAGCCACGAAAAACCAATCGGGAGCCCGTTCCGGCACCCTGCCGGAGGGGGAAACCATCACCGGTGGCCATCTTCATCATCCTGGCACTCTCCATGACAAGGAGGGAGTAGTTCACCCTCGGGGCTAAGGGTATGTACCAGTAGCTATGTGTTTGATCTCTCTCTCTATCTATCTCTGTCTCTCGTGTTCTTGATTTGGCATGATCTTGATGTACCGCGAGCTTTTTTTTACTATAGTTGAATCATATGGTGTTTCTCCCCCTCTATCTTCTTGTGATTAATTGAGTTTTAACTTTGAGGTTTCATTATTATGGGATTGAATACTATTATGGATTTGAGAACACTTGATGCATGTCTTGTGTGGGATGCCCGTGGTGACAATGGGGTGTTCTATTGATTCACTTGATGTATGTTTTGGCACTTAACTCGCGGATTCTCGAGGTGACATTGGGGTAATCTATGCATAGGGGTTGATGCACATTTTCTGTCTTGTTTCTCCGGTAGGAATCTTGAGGCACTCTTTGAGGTTCTTTGTATTGGATTGAATACTATGAATCTGAAGTTGTTTGATGCATATCGTATAATTGATCCACGGATACTTGTGATGACATTAGAGTATCTAGGTGACATTAGGGTTGATTGATGTGTGCCATATGGTGTTATTTTACTATGAACTCTAGGGTTGTTTGTGACACTTATAGGAATAGCTCAATGAATTGATTGGAAAGAATAACTTTGAGGTGGTTTCATACCCTACAAGCAATTTCATCTTATATTCTCCGCTATAAGAACTTTGGAGTGACTCTTGGTTCCACGTTGAGGGATTACCATATGATTTAATTATGTTATTATTGTTGAGAGAATTTGTACTAGTGAAAATATGAACCCTAGGCCTTATTTCTAAGCATTGCAATACCATTTTCGCTCACTTTTACTACTAGTTATATTGCTGTTTTTATATTTTCATATTACAAAAACCTATATCTACCATCCATATTGCACTTGTATCACCATCTCTTCGCCGAACTAGTGCACCTATACAATTTACCATTGTATTGGGTGTGTTGGGGACACAAGAGACTCTTTGTTATTTGGTTGTAGGGTTGTTTGAGAGAGACCATCTTTATACTACGCCTCCCACGGATTAATAAATCTTAGGTCATCCAATGGAGGGAAATTTGCTACTATCCTACAAAACTCTGCGCTTGGAGGCCCAACACGAGTCTACAAGAAGAATGTTGCGCAGTAGACAGACGGCAGCTGGGAGCGCGCCACTCAGCCCAACACCAAGTTACCGTTGGGAGGTTCGCGAAGGAGTGCTCGCCAACTAGTTGCTCTCCTAGATAGGGCATACGCTGCGGCGAATCCTATTTGGCGCTGCAGGCGCCAGTTAATGTGTATTTTGCAAATGAGCACCTGCAGCGCCCTGCGCTGGGCCGGCCCATATAGTTTCTTTGTTCTGTGTTTTTACTCAGCAAAAAAAGCCCACGCTGGTGGGGTTTCGATCCAGCAACCTCCATCTTCGATACTAAGTGGTGCGACCACCAGGCCAACGAACCGTATCTGGTTAATTCGAACCTTTCCTCCCATTTATTCTTTGTTTTCCGTTTTCTCCCTTTTTTTCATTTCCCTTTTTGTTTTCTACTTTCTATTTTTTGTTCTTCTTGGGTCAATGAATTATCTTGCAAACACGTGAACTTTTTCTTCAAATCGATGAATTTATTTTGAAATTTGATGAACTTCTTCAAATTCGATGAACTTTTTCAGATTGATGAACTTTAAAAAAAATGTGTAATTGTTTTTAAATCCATGAACTTTTATTTTTTCATTTTTTTGATGAACTATTTTCAAAATCGATGAATTTATTTTTCAAATCCGTTGAACTTTTTTCAAAATCAATGAACTTTTTCGGATTCGATGAAATTATTTTCAAATTCTATGAACTTTTCTTAAAATTTGATGATCTTTTTCTAAATTCGATGAGCTTTTTTCAAATTCGATGAACTTTGTTTAAAATTCGATGAACTTTTTTAAAAATTTGATGAAATTTTCTTCCAAATTTATGAATGTTTTTCAAAATCGATGTACTTTTTTCAAATTTTGATTAACTTTTTCGAAATTTATGAACTTTTTTAAACCTCGATGAACTTTTTTTCAAACTCATGGGTGTTTTTCCAGATTCAATGAACTTTTTTCAAAACTGATGAACTTTTTCCAAAATCTATAAAAAATGAAAAGCGTTGATTTTTTTCAAAATCGATGAACTTTTTCTCAAAAGCGTTGAACTTTTTTCAAAACGATGAATCTTTTCAAATTCAAGATTGTTTCATATAATAAAAAAATCCAGGTGATATAATATACTGTATTGTGCAATAAATAGCGTGACCACGTTTTGTTCTTATAAATTTGGCGCTATTATTTGTTAGTAGTGGCTAATGGCACTAGTGGTTAGCTAGCTGGGACAAGGACTTGGCGCCACATGTTTGAATCCTGGTTAAGTCGGCTTTTTTGCGCTTTTTTGTTTATATAGGTTCGCTGTGAAGGCAGCCGCGCGAAGCTTCAACTTTTGCTGCTTCGTGATCGGCCCAAATCCGCCACAGAAGTCGTGCGAGCACCAACTTCGTGATCGGGCGCCTGAAGTGCGGGTTAGGAGCTCCCAGGAGCATCGAGCAAACCCTATTTGGCGTTGCAGGCGCCAATTATAGGTTTGTTGTGAAGTCAGCCGCGCGAAGCTTCAGTTTCAGCTGCGTCGTGATCGGCCCAAATCCACCCCAAGCGAAGCCGCACGAGTGACAGCTTTGTGATCGGGTGCCTAAAGCGCGGGCTAGGAGTTCCCAGGAGCATCGGGCAAACCCTATTTGACGCTGCATGCGCCAATTATAGGTTCGCTGTGAAGCCAGCCGCGTGAAGCTTCAGCTTCTGCTGCTTTGTGATCGGCCCAAATCCGGCCTAAGCGAAGCCGTGCGAGGGCCAGCTTCGTAATCGGGCGCCTGAATCATGGGTTAGGAGCTCCCAGGAGCATCGGCCAAACCCTATTTTACGCTGCAGGCGCCAGTTATAGGGCATTTTCGCTAACGGGCGCCTGCAGCGCTCCCGCTCTAGGCCGGCCCATCTCACACATTTTTATTCTGACTTAGTGTGCAAAAAATGAGTGCTGGAGAGATTCGAACCCGCAACCTATAGTGTAAGTTTCACTCACAACACTCAACCAAGAAAGACGACACGTCGTGGCAATTCCCTTCCTTTTCATCTTTCATCACTTTTGACCGGTTTTTCGTTTTGGGTTTTTCTGTTTATTATCTTTCATATTTTTTTAATGTTTTCTTTACTTTTTATGCACAAACTAATTCAAATTGGATGAATTTTTTCAAAATTGATGAACTTTATTCAACTTCGATTAATTTTTTATTCAAAATCGAGATTTTTTAACATCAACGAACTTTTTTCAATCTGATGAACCTTTTTGATGAATTCTTTTTCAATTTCGATGAACTTTTTTCAATTTGATGAACTTTTTTCAAAATCATTGAACCTTTTTTCAAATTTGATGATTTTTTTTTCAAATTCGCGAACTTTTTTCAAAATAGGTGAATTTTGTTCAAAATATAGATGAACTTTTTTTTCAACGGATGATTTTTTTGAATTCAATGAACTTTTTTTTTGAATTTGGTGAACGTTTTTCAATTTAATTTAAATTTGATGAACTTATTTCAAAATCCATGAAATTGTTATCAAATTTATATTTTCTTTTTTCGGATAATTTATGTTGGGTATATTTAACGTTTCACTAAAGCAATAGGTTAAGTAGATCTGTTTTCTTATTGTAGACAACAAAGTTGCTTCGGTCTAGTGGTCAACATTGCGATCCTAGGTTCAAATCCTAGCAGGCCCTTTTTTCTACCTTTTGATGACATTTTTTCTGACTCACATACCCTTCGAGGAGGTTATTGGGTCGGCCCACTCGCTTCCTCTTCGAGCGCCAGAAATTTAGCACTATCGATTTCCCTTTTGCTGTTGACTACTTGGCCTCTATGGGCTGCGTGTAGGAACGAAGAAATCAGGCACATCTAACGCACCAGACACCACTCAAAAAAAAATCTAACGCACCAGATATCATTTCGTACCCTCTTCCTTAGGGTATACCTACTCTAGCGGCAGCAC
The DNA here is from genome assembly GCF_003073215.2 of Triticum urartu. Classification (NCBI taxonomy): domain Eukaryota; kingdom Viridiplantae; phylum Streptophyta; class Magnoliopsida; order Poales; family Poaceae; genus Triticum; species Triticum urartu. The sequence continues at coordinate 410,835,387 of NC_053024.1, forward strand.
CGCCATTGAGTTTTTTTTCCTGCAGGACGTTCGCCGTCGTGAACTGCTCGGGCTTCCTGAGCTGGGTGATCCGGCGGCTCGGCCTTGGGTATAGAGCTTATTCATAGTCCATTTCCCCTTGGACTAGGGCCAAGATTTGAAGTATGGAGCAATTTGCTTTGAAACTATCGGGAGTGCTTGTCAAGGGCGACCACCTGCAACATATGGGGGGATTTTTGTGAGGAACGACTTCATGAAGTGTTTCTCAAGGAACAAGTATGACATTTCACGGTCAGGAAACTTCAGGTTGAACCTAAATCGAAAGAGCAGCATGCAGACATGAATAAGTATGATCCTCCGACGAATAGGCCTCCTGATCATGGTGCTTCACGCTGCATACTTTAGGAGGAGGAAGAGGACAACTTAGTGAAGATTCTGGAGCAGATAAGAGGAGGGTGCATCACCAAAGAAAGCTGCAGCCCAGGGAGTCGGCATCACCAAGTGATACTGATAAATTGGCAACATCGGCGGCCTCCTCGACATTATTGGCGGGCTATGGGTGGGAGCACTGCCAGGCCCAATGAAAACCTTATGCTGGAACTATCATGGGATTGGCGATCCTCTGATAGTCCGAAAACTCCGTAATCTCATGGAGCTGAGTAAGCCATCGATTCTTTGTTTAGTTGAAACCCAACTGCCGAAGAGTCGAGTAAAAGGCCTCCATTTTTCGCTTGGTTTTGATTTTATCTTTGGTGTTGGTAGTAGTGGCAGGAGTGGAGGTATTTGTATCTTTTGGAACAATTATGTAGATGTATCAATAAAAACTATTCTCAATATCATCTGGATGCATGGGTTTCTGAACCAGGGAGAGCTCAGTGGAGATTGTCCTGCTTCTATGGTGAAGCGAACATAAGTTTAAGGTACAAAATGTGGGACACAATGAGGAAACTTAGAGGGGAGAGTACACTCCCATGGTTATGCATAGGAGACTTTAATGAGATTCTCAGAAAAGAAGAACCAATGGGGCCTAATAAGGAGGACGGTGCATAGGTTGATGCATTCCGAGAAACCGTTGATGTGTGTGAACTAGCAGATTCGGGCTACATAGGTTTAGACTGGACTTGGGAAAATGGGTTGCTGGTGGAAATTTCTGCCGTGTCCAGCTGGACAGCGCTTTGGCAACAGCTTGCTGGTCGACCTTATTTCCCTTTGCATCCTTGGAACACCTAACAGCTGTCAAGTCAGACCACTGCCCTATTTTGTTGGAAACTATAGCGACCAGACCTCAAACGGTCCAATCTCTGTGCTCCGGTGTCATCCCTGGATCAGTAATGCTGACACCACACAGTACTTGAAGGATTTATAACAGAGTAGCAATCATACACTTATTACATCGAGTGTCTCAAAAGAGAACTTATTACAATAAATATGGCTTAAGTCCATCTAATAACGATAACAGCGGAAGGCTTGGAAGATAAGTGAGTCCATCAACTCCAACGCCATCGCTGAGTATAGAACCACGACCTAAAACTCCTTAATCGTTGTCTGAAAATTCTGCAACATTAACGTTGCAGCCCGAAAATGGGTCAGCACATGGAATATGCTGGCAAGGTAACACATAGAGAGTAATGGAATGAAACAGCTATTCTATATGCATATTTGGCTGGTGGAAAGCTCTATGGTTACAATTTTGCGAAAAGCCAATTTTTCCCTACTGCAAAGGAATAAATTTATTTAACTATCATGGTGGTTGTTAAACATTGAGAATGGTTGACAGCATTCTCAATCCCAATTAAACATCATTAAACAAACCCATCAAACTTAATTTATAGTAACATGTTGAGATTCACATGATAATCCAAGTACTAGATACTCAAGATGTCCATAACCGGGGACACGGCTAACCATGATTAGTTTATACACTCTATAGAGGTTTGCGCACTTCTCCCCATAAGACTCGATCTCCTCCGTTGGGATTCTCGCACTACATGGTGTTTGAGAAACGGATGACCGAGACATAGTCTTTCAGAAGCGCTAGCACCTTACGATGGGTAGACCGTACCACCTACATCCCCTACATCTGCTAGTCTACCACTGTAAGAGTTCGCATGACTTAGTCAACTATGCTAGAGCCCATAGTAGCTTGTGGCTGCACACGGAAGTTTCTAGTGTGAATAATCTCATGATCCCTTTGAGCCTGGGTGGCGGTCCAAAATAAAACAGGAAATCCTGGAATACCCAGGTACCTCAATCCACCCAGATGTGTATTTAAGTTGCCACCTTAGATAAACCATTGATTTAAAGAAATCTCACATCTGTCATGGATATCACTCACCCAATCCACGTCTACTAGCATAGCATAGCAATAGTAAGCAAACATAGAAGTAACTCCCAATGGTTTGATAATAAACAGGTAATAGGTACTACCTCAACTACTTCCCATCCCACAATTTAATTAGATCCTAATCATGCAATGTGTGAGGATTGATCTAATACAATGAAAACTGGGTAGTAGGAGGTATGATCATAGTATTACTTGCCTTGCTGATGATCCGGGAAATCTAGTGATTCGAAGTAACAAGCGGCGCACTCCGGGCACTCTATCACAAACAAACAAACATATAATAAGTTCTCAACTAATGCACAGGTAAAACTCAAATAAGGGATCTAACCAGAAAGTTCAACTTAAGAACTCCGGTTGGCAAAAAGAATCAAATCGAACGAAGCAACGAAAGACAAACGGCAAAAGAAATAGGCTTCGATTACTATTCTGGATCTAGGGCAATTTTTATAGAAACAAAAACTTGTTTAAGTTGGTTAAACGGATAGAGGGTTTCGAGACGAAACTCTAGGCGCTTGAATCGCCTGATTCCGATAAACGAGCGAAAAGTTATACTAAAACGAAAATCGGATCAGAAATCGCGATCAGAAAATCACGGATTTAATTCGAGAAAAAGAAAACGACAAACAGTTTAACGAACGAACGTTCGTTAACTGGAGCTCAACGACGAACACGTTCCTTAAAACGAACGAACAGACGAACGCTCACTAAATAGACTAAACCAAAAAAAACCGATCTAATAAAAAAACAGAAACTAAAAAAAACCGAGGAAAAACCGACGGAAAAACCGAACGGTTTTTCTAAAAAAACAGCGGCGGGGTCAACCTCGGGGTGCGGTCGGTGGCGGCGGCGGCGGCTCCGGCGGCGCGGGCGGCGCGGGCGGCGGCTAGGGTTAGGGCGCGCGGCGGGCTGCAGCGGCTGATGGGCTTCGGCGGCTCGGGCGGCTTATAAAGGCCCCCCGGGCGGAGTCCCGCTCGGGTACGGCCTGGAGTCGGTTCGCGTTTTTTTTTAAATTAATTCCACGCAGAAAAACAAATAAAAGAAATACTAAACGGACTCCAAAAATCCCGAAATAAATTTTCCCCCGGCTTCTAAAATCAAGCCGCACAGGATGAACATTTATTTGGGGCCTAAATGCAATTTTGAAAAACGCGCATTTTTCCTAAATTCAAATAAAATAGCAATTAAAACCAAATAAAATCTCATTTAATTTTTTTATTAAATCCTCAATATTTCTTTATTTTGGGAAAGTAATTTTATTCCCTCTCTCATATTTTTGTAATAGAAATTATTGAAGATAAAATAAATAAAATCAAATGATCCTATTTTCAAAATTCGAGACAACTCAAATATGAAAATAACGAAATCCCCAACTCTCTCCGAGGGTCCTTGAGTTGTGAAAAATTTCTAGGATCAACCAAAATGCAATAAATATGATACGCAATTATGATCTAGTGTATAACATTCCAAATTGAAAATTTGGGATGTTACAAACCTACCCCCCTTAAGATGAATCTCGCCCTCGAGATTCGGGTTGGCTAGAAAATAGGTGAGAGTGGTCCTTCAGCAAATCTTTCTCTCGTTCCCAAGTGGCTTCATCCTCCGTGTGGTGGCTCCACTGAACTTTGCAAAACTTGATAACCTTGCTGCGGGTGATTCGACTGGCATACTCTAGAATCTTAACTGGTTTCTCCTCATAGGTCAAATTACTGTCCAACTGAATTGCTTCCAGTGGTACCGTATCCCTCAGCGGTATGTCAGCCATCTCCGCGTGGCACTTCTTCAACGGGGATACATGAAACACGCCGTGAACTCCTGACAGTCCTTCGGGTAATTCCAACTTGTAGGCTACTTCTCCCATACGTTCCAACACTTGTATGGGCCTACAAAACGTGGTGCTAGTTTTCCCTTAACTCCAAAGCGCTTAACTCCTCGAAGTGGTGATACTCGAAGATAAACTCGGTCTCCGACTTTGTAACCTGTCTCCTTGCATTTAGAGTCTGCATAACTCTTCTGCCTAGATTGAGCTACCTTTACTCTGTCGCGAATTAATTTCACTTTCTGTTCAGATTCCTTTATCAGATCTGGTCCAAACAACTGGCGATCTCCAACTTCATCCCAGGACAATGGGGTCCTGCACCTCCTTCCGTACAAGGCTTCGAAAGGGGCCATCTTCAAACTGGATTGGTAGCTGTTGTTGTAAGAGAACTCTGCATATGGCAAATTCTCATCCCAACTAGATCCGTAATCTAGCGCACAAGCTCTTAGCATATCCTCCAAGATCTGGTTGACTCTCTCAGTCTGTCCATCTGTCTGCGGGTGGAAAGCTGTGCTAAACTCTAGTCTGGTTCCCAAAGTCTCATGCAACTGAGTCCAGAACTTTGAAGTAAATTGGGTTCCTCTATCTGATACAATGCTCCTTGGAACTCCATGCAGACATACGATCCTGGTCATGTATATCTTTGCTAACTTTGCACTGGTATAGGTAGTCTTCACTGGAATGAAATGAGCTACCTTTGTCAAACGATCGACTACAACCCATATCGAGTCGTAGCCTGAACGTGTTCTGGGCAATCCTGTAATAAAATCCATGCCTACGTTATCCCACTTCCATTCGGGTATCGGCAATGGTTGTAGCAATCCTGCTGGCTTCTGATGCTCTACCTTCACTCTCTGACATACATCACCAACTGCTACGTACTCCGCAATATCCTTCTTCATTCCGTTCCACCAGAAAATATCCTTCAAATCCAAATACATCTTGGTATTTCCTGGGTGAATCGAATATGGTGAATCATGGGCCTCTTGCAGAATTAGCTTTCTAATCTCCGGATCATTTGGTACATAGACACGGTCTTCAAACCATAAGGTATCGTGCTCGTCCTCACGAAATCCCTTAGCGTTTCCCTTGCTAATTTTCTCCTTAATAGAAGCAATCTCCTTGTCAGTCCTTTGGGCCTCTCTGATTTTATCCATCAATGTAGACTGAATCTCCAATGCTGCTACATAGCCTCTCGGGACTATTTCTAAATATAACTCTCGAAGATTTTCGGCTAACTCCCTTGGTAATTCTCCCGTCATTAGTGTGTTGACATGACTCTTACAGCTTAATGCGTCAGCTACTACATTAGCCTTTCCGGGGTGATAATGCAATTTCATATCATAATCCTTGATGAGCTCCAACCATCTCCTTTGTCTGAGATTCAACTCCTTCTGTGTGAAAATATACTTCAAACTCTTATGATCCGTATACACCTCGCAATGGTTTCCAATCAGAAAATGTCTCCAAGTCTTTAGTGCATGCACTACGGCTGCTAACTCCAAATCATGCGTAGCATAATTCAACTCATGAGGCTTAAGCTGTCGTGAGGCATATGAAACAACTCTCCCTTCTTGCATAAGAACTGCTCCAAGTCCTCGACGTGAAGTGTCGCAATACACCTCATAATCCTTGGTCTGGTCTGGCAAAATCAACACTGGTGAAGTAACCAAACGTTTCTTCAACTCCTGAAAACTAGCCTCACATTCCTCCGTCCATATGAACTTGGTATCCTTCTTCAACAACTCCGTCATAGACTTCGCAATCTTTGAGAAATTCTCAATAAATCTCCGGTAGTATCCTGCGAGTCCAAGAAAACTCCGGATCTCTCCCACGGTGGTTGGTGCTTCCCACTTGGTCACGGTATCAACTTTAGTGGGATTTACTGCTATACCTTCTCTGGATATAACGTGTCCGAGAAATCCAACTTCCTTCAACCAAAACTCACATTTGCTAAACTTGGCATATAATTGGTGTTCTCTGAGCTTTCCAGGAACCAAACGCAAATGTTCCTTATGCTCCTCTTCATTCTTTGAGTAAACTAGGATATCATCAATGAACACTACGACGAACTTATCCAAGAACTCCATAAACACTTTGTTCATCATGTTCATAAAATATGCAGGTGTGTTAGTCAGACCAAATGACATAACGGTATACTCATACAGCCCATACCTGGTGGTAAAAGTCGTATTGGGTATATCCTGTTCCCGAATCTTCAACTAGTGGTATCCTGATCGCAGATCGATCTTGGTAAATACCTTAGCTCCTTGCAATCGATCAAACAGATCATTGATCATCGGTAGTGGGTACTTGTTCTTGATTGTTACTTCATTCAATCCTCGATAATCGACAACCATCCTTAACGATCCATCCTTCTTCTCCACTAGAAGTACTGGCGATCCCCAAGGTGAAGAACTTGGGCGAATATATCCTTTATCCAGTAACTCCTTAATTTGCTTCTTAATTTCCTCCAAATCCTTTGCAGGCATCCTATATGGTCTCTTTGATATTGGCCCTGTGCCTGGCAATAGCTCAATCAAAACTCAATATCTCTATCCGGTGGCATGCCTGGCAACTCTTCTAGAAATACTTCGGTAAAATCCTTTACTACTGGTACTTCCTCCTGCACAACTCCTGTTAAGCAATTTACTTGAGTCCTCTTTGGCACATGTCAGGATACATACTTTATCCTTCTCCCTTCTGGGGTGGTAAGCAAAATTAACTTACTAGCACATTCAATATTCCCTTCATACTTTGATAACCAATCCATGCCTAATATCACATCCAATCCTTGAGATTCCAATACTATTAGGTCTGAGGGGAAAGCATAGTTACCAATCCTTAATGGTAACCGATCACACCATAGACTAGCCATATATTCTGCTCCAGGCGAGGTTACTAACATGGGTGACCTAAGGGCTTGGGTTGGCAGTTTATACTTATCCATAAATCCCCTGGATATGTATGAATGCGATGCACCAGTATCGAAAAGAACGAGTGCAGTAAATGACTTAACCAAAAACTTACCGATTACTGCATCCGGCTGTTCTTCAACCTCCTCCACACTAACGTGGTTCACCTGTCCCCTGTTGAAAGGGTTCGGCTTCTTCCCAGAGCTTCCATTGCTATTTCCATTTTGTAATTCAGGACATTCATTGGCATAATGTCCGGTCTTCTGGCACTTAAAGCAAGTGACTTGGCTCAGGTCTTTCTTGGCTGGGGTTGATGGGTTGGTGCGGTTCTGGCCGTTGCTTCCTCCATTACCATTACCATTCTTGGGGCCATTGTGATTGTGCGAGCTACCTCCTCCATGGGTATGCTGAAAATGTCCTCCCGGTCTAGGGGTAAATCGTGGCTTCTGCTGAGCTCCTGAATGTACTTTCCTTGTGCATACTTCCTATTGCGATTTTCAATTTGCTGCTGCTTCCCTTCAATCATAAGAGCACGGTCTACCAACTCCTGGTAGTTGTTGAAGGTTGCTACCATCAACTGCATGCTCAACTCATCATTCAGTCCTTCCAGAAACTTCTCCTGCTTAGCTGCATCTGTAGCAACGTCATCTGGGGCATAACGTGCTAATTTACTAAAGTCCTCCATATACTGGCCAACTGTTCGTCCTCCTTGGCGCAAGTTGCGAAACTCTCGTTTCTTCAAGGCCATAGCTCCTGCTGAAACATGGGCAGTTCGAAAAGCCTGCTGAAACTGGTCCCATGTGACAGTGTCGACAGGGAAAGTGACTGTGAAATTCTCCCACCATGACGCTGCGGGTCCTTCAAGCTGATGTGCGGCAAACTTCACCTTCTCCGCATCTGTGCATCCTGCTGTGGTCAACTCTCTAGCTGTCTTGCGGAGCCAATCATCTGCTACTATCGGCTCGGTGCTACTGGAAAACACCGGCGGATTCAGCCTAAGAAAACGGGCTAAGTGATCAACAGGTGGTGGTGGTGGTGGGTTGTTGTTGTTGTTCCCCTGATTCTGATTCTGGACTAGCAACGGGATCAATGTGTTCTGCTGCTGGATCAATTGAGTGAGCTCCGGTGGAAAGGTAAATCCGGGGTCACGTCTCGGAGGCATCTGAGGGTTTAGAAAAGATGAGATTTAAGAATAGAGGGGGTCTAAAGAGAAAGCACTACCCATATGCACATGAGGCAAAAGCAAACAATTCACTTCATTCATTCAATCAAACAAGGGCATACAATCGATCTAACTATCGCAAAAGTGCTCGGACTATATATTTACATGGTGGACTACTACTACTGATGAGGTGGTCTACTAGAAATATTCTTCGGTTGCAGAATCCATGATATCTTCTCCGGCTTCATCAACATAGTCATCATCGCTATCATCTGGATCCGAGTCGGTGTCGTCGATGATGATGTAGTCTTCCGGGCGAATCTCCTTGGGTTCTTCGTCTTCATCTACTGGTGTAGGGCCTCCCATAAATATCCCGATCTTCATTGTTAGGTCGGCATTCTTATCCACTAATACTTCAATTTCTTCTTCATAATCTTCACGTGTAGCCTTGAGTTCTTCCTCCAGTTCCTTGATTCTTGTCCTTGCCTTCTTCAGGTCTATCATGTCGGCGCACATCTGGTTCTCCTGACGTCGAATGTGCTGGTTTAACTCCTGGATAAAAGCTGCAATTGATCTATCCTTTCTGGTGCTGATCATCTCCCAGTGCTCATCTTGGCGCCCACAAATCTAGTAGATAGTATCCTTGAGATCATTGCGGTAGACTTCTCCAATGCGTCCCATGGCGATGTGAGCTGCCATGCTCTTTCCTAGACTCCAAGTTGGTGCATCAAAAGAAAACTCTATGGGCTCAGTGACTGGCATGAACGTCCTTCCTGGAACTTGAACTTGAATCATCCAACACTCTTCTTCAGGTAAAGTGACGTTGTAGGTTCCGGTGAAGCTTGGTACAACTATGTTCAGGTATCTAGTGACTTCCTTCAAGTGACGTCCAAAGGGTGTATCTTCATTCGGTTGCGCGAACTTGTTCCTTGCATCTGCCATCCTAAAGAGTAGAAAAGATGAGAGGTCAGAAGAGAAGAGAGTGAATAGTGATCTAGGTCTTTAGCTAATGGCCGTGTCCTACAGTCAGCGTGTGCTTTGATACCATCTTGTAGCGACCAGACCTCAAACGGTCCAATCTCTATGCTCCGGTGTCATCCCTGGATCAGTAATGCTGACACCACACAGTACTTGAAGGATTTATAACAGAGTAGCAATCACACACTTATTACATCGAGTGTCTCAAAAGAGAACTTATTACAATAAATATGGCTTAAGGCCATCTAATAACGATAATAGCGGAAGGCTTGGAAGATAAGTGAGTCCATCAACTCCAACGGCATCACTGAGTATAGAACCACGACCTAAAACTCCTTAATCGTCATCTGAAAATTCTGCAACATTAACGTTGCAGCCCGAAAATAGGTCAGCACATGGAATATGCTGGCAAGGTAACACATAGAGAGTAATGGAATGAAACAGCTATTCTATATGCATATTTGGCTGGTGGAAAGCTCTATGGTTACAGTTTTGCGAAAAACCAGTTTTTCCCTACTGCAAAGGAATAAATTTATTTAACTATCATGGTGGTTGTTAAACATTGAGAATGGTTGACATCATTCTCAATCCCAATTAAACATCATTAAACAAACCCATCAAACTTAATTTATAGTAACATGTTGAGATTCACATGATAATCCAAGTACTAGATACTCAAGATGTCCATAACCGGGGACACGGCTAACCATGATTAGTTTATACACTCTATAGAGATTTGCGCACTTTTCCCCACAAGAATCGATCTCCTCCGTTGAGATTCTCTCACTACATGGTGTTTGAGAAACAAATGACCGAGACATAGTCTTTCAGAAGCACTAGCACCTTATGATGGGTAGACCGTACCACCTACATCCCCTATATCTGCTAGTCTACCACTGTAACAGTTCACACGACCTAGTCAACTATGCTAGAGCCCATAGTAGCTTGTGGCTGCACACGGAAGTTTCTAGTGTGAATAATCTCATGATCCCTTTGAGCCTGGGTGGCGGTCCAAAAGAAAACAGGCAATCCTGGAATACCCAGGTACCTCAATCCACCCAGATGTGTATTTAAGTTGCCACCTTAGGTAAACCATTGATTTAAAGAAATCTCACATCTGTCATGGATATCACTCACCCAATCCACGTCTACTAGCATAGCATAGCAATAGTAAGCAAACGTAGAAGTAACTCCCAAAGGTTTGATAATAAACAGGTAATAGGTACTACCTCAACTACTTCCCATCCCACAATTTAATTAGATCCTAATCATGCAATGTGTGAGGATTGATCTAATGCAATGAAAACTGGGTAGTAGGAGGTATGATCAAAGTGTTACTTGCCTTCCTGATGATCCGGGAAACCTAGTGATTTGAAATAACAAGCGGCGCACTCCGGGTACTCTATCGCAAACAAACAAACATACAATAAGTACTCAACTAATGCACAGGTAAAACTCAAATAAGAGATCTAACCAGAAAGTTCAACTTAAGAACTCCGGTTGGCAAAAAGAATCAAATCGAACGAAGCAACGAAAGACAAACGGCAAAAGAAATAGGCTTCGATTACTATTCTGGATCTAGGGCAATTTTTATAGAAGCAAAAACTTGTTTAAGTTGGTTAAACGGATAGAGGGTTTCGAGACGAAACTCCAGGCGCTTGAATCGCATGATTCCGATAAACGAGCGAAAAGTTATACTAAAACGAAAATCGGATCAGAAATCGTGATCAGAAAATCGCGGATTTAATCCGAGAAAAAGAAAACGACGAATAGTTTAACGAACGAACGTTCGTTAACTGGATCTAAATGACGAACACGTTCGTTAAAACGAGCGAACGGGCGAACGCTCACTAAATAGACTAAACCGAAAAACCGATCTAATAAAAAAACGGAAGCTAAAAAAACCGACGGAAAAACCGAACGGTTTTTCTAAAAAAAATAGCGGCGGGGTCAACCTCGGGGTGCGGTCGGTTGCGGCGGGCGGCGGCGGCACGGGCGGCGGGGCGGCGGCGGCGGCTAGGGTTAGGGCGCGGGGCGGGCTGCGACGGCTGATGGGCTTCGGCGGCTCGGGTCGGGCGGCTTATAAAGGCCCCCTGGGCGGAGTCCCGCTCGGGTACGGCCCGGAGTCGGTTCGCGTTTTTTTAAATTAATTTCGCGTAGAAAAACAAATAAAAGAAATACTAAACGGACTCCAAAAATCCCGAAATAAATTTTCCCCGGCTTCTAAGATCAAGCCGCACAAGATAAACATTTATTTGGGGCCTAAATGCAATTTTGAAAAACGCACATTTTTCCTAAATTCAAATAAAATAGCAATTAAAACCAAATAAAATCTTATTTGATTTTTTATTAAATCCTCAATATTTCTTTATTTTGGGAAAGTCATTTTATTCCCTCTCTCATATTTTTGTAATAGAAATTATTGAAGATAAAATAAATAAAATCAAATGATCCCATTTTCAAAATTCGAGACAACTCAAATATGAAAATAACGAAATCCCCAACTCTCTCCGAGGGTCCTTGAGTTGCGAAAAATTTCTAGGATCAACCAAAATGCAATAAATATGATATGCAATTATGATCTAGTGTATAACATTCCAAATTGAAAATTTGGGATGTTACAGAAACAGATCGGACGGATGCAAGTGTTAGGGCGATACAGAAGCCGTTCAAGTATGAGTGTATGTGGGAGCGGGATCCCAACTATGGAGATGTGATCCCAGACACATGGAGGTCGACAAGTTGTGCATAGTCTGTGGCTGATTTTTTAGAGAAACTATCTCATGTGGCGAGTCGGCTATAGTGTGGGGCCAGACCACTTTTGGCTCAGTCAGAACGGAGCTGTGCTATCTGCGTGGTAGGCTGGAGGAGCTTCGGTCACTTCCTACTAGACTGGAGCCAGGTGTGGAAGAAAAAAAGGTTGAGGCCCGGATGGTCGAGCTGTGCTTGCGGGAGGAGATCATGTGGCATCAAAGATCTCGTGTTCTGTGGATTACTGAGAGGGACAGTAACATAAAGTTTTTCACTAGAAGGCTAGTGCAAGGAAATCTAAGAACCGCATCACTGAACTTCAACAAGAGGACAACTCTATGTCTAACAACCCAAATGAAATGGCGGCTATCACATCTGATTTCTATGCTAATCTGTACGCGAGAAACAACATAGGTATGGAGGAAGTGTTATCTCACATACCACCGAGAGTTGATGGTCTGATGAATAGTAAGCTTAATGCACCGTTTAGTAAGGAAGAGGTAAAAACTGCACTTTTCAAAAAGTTTCCCACAAAGGCTCTAGGCCTGGATGGATTTCCTGCTCACTTTTTTCTACGGAATTGGGATTTATGTGGTGACGAGGTGACATATATGGTGCTCCATGTTCTTAGCGGAGATGATTCCATGGAGGAGATAAACAATACATTCATTGTTTTAATTCCCAAGATTGCAAGTCCAAAAAATTTAGGACAGTTTTGACCGATCAGTCTTTGCAATGTGATCTTCAAGATTGCATCTAAGATACTGCTAACCGGCTCAAACTCATTCTCCCCGACATCATTTCAGAAGAACAATCTGCATTTGTACCTAGCCATCTGATCACGGATAATTTTATTTCTGCGTATGAATGTTTGCATTATATGAAAATAAATAAATTGAAGGGTAATAGATTTTGTGTGTTGAAGCTAGACATGATGAAGGCATATGATAGGCTTGAATGGCCATATTTGAAGGCAGTTATGTTGAAGCTTGGGATCAACCTCCGATTTACGGAGTCTGTCTTGCGATGTGTTACTTCATTCTCTTTCTCAGTTATATTTAATGGTGGCAAACTGGACGAGTTCAAGCCTACCAAGGGTTTATGGCAGGGTGATCCCATCTCACCCTATCTTTTTCTGCTGGCAGCTGAGGGTCTCTCTTGTTTGCTGAAATCTTCTGTCCCCGAGGAGATTATTCATGGCATTAAGGTGGCTCCTGACACCCCACTAGTGAACCACTTGTTTTTTTGCTGATGACAGTCTACTATTTTTTAATGCCACCCCTGATATGGCAAGGTGGGTTGATTCCTTATTGCAACGATATTGTGCTGCTTCAGGGCAGCGGATAAATAAGAATAAGTCCTCTATATTTTTCAGCAAAGGTTGTTCTGACCCTTTGCAACAGGAAATTAAGGAGGTACTTGATGTACAAAATGAGAAGCTTTCGAAGAAGTACTTGGGTCTCCCTTCTGATGTTGGGTGAGCGAAGGAGCGTTCCGTCAAACATCTTAAAGATAGGATCTGGAAACAGGTCCAGGGTTACGTGGAGAAGGCACTCTCTGCTGGAGGTAAAGAAGTTCTCATCAAGTCTGTTGCCCAGGTTATTCTTACTTATTCGATGGCATGCTTTAAACATCCAAGGGGATTTTGGCACCATATCAATGGCCTTCTTCGCAAGTTTTGGTGAGGTTCAAGAAAAGGCGAAAGGAAGACATCTTGGGTTTCTTGGGAAGTTATGACTCAACCAAAGTTCATGTGAGGCATGGGATTCCGTGACATTGAGCTCTTCAATTTAGCGCTACTAGCTCGCCAAGCATGGCGCCTACTTCAGGAACCTACCTCCTTGAGCGCCCGGATTCTCAAGGCTGTTTACTACCCCACATGCCCTATTTTAGAGGCGGACTTGGGGAATTATCCCTCATAGGTATGGTGATGAATTGTAGAGGGCAGAGATATGATACGTCTCCGTCGTATCTACTTCTCCAAACACTTTTGCCCTTGCTTTGGACTCTAACTTGCATGATTTGAATGGAACTAACCCGGACTGACGCTGTTTTTAGCAGAATTGCCATGGTGTTATTTTTGTGTAGAAATAAAAGTTCTCAGAATGACCTGAAAATCAACAGAGAATTATTTTGGAATATATAAACAATACTGGAAGAAAGATCCATGTCAGGGGGCCCACCACCTGTCCACGAGGGTGGGGGCATGCCCTACCCCCCTGGGCGCGCCCCCTGCCTCGTGGGCCCCCTAACGCTCCACCGACCTAAACCTTGACTCCATATATTCACTTTCGGGGAGAAAAAATCCAGAGAGAAGGATTCATCACGTTTTACGATACGAAGCCGCCGCCAAGCCCTAAACTCTCTCGGGAGGGCTGATCTGGAGTCTGTTCGGGGCTCCGGAGAGGGGAATCCGTCGCCATCGTCATCATCAACCTTCCTCCATCACCAATTTCATGATGCTCACCGCCGTGCGTGAGTAATTCCATTGTAGGCTTGCTGGACGGTGATGGGTTGGATGAGATCTATCATGTAATCGAGTTAGTTTTGTTAGGGTTTGATCCCTAGTATCCACTATGTTCTGAGATTGATGTTGCTATGACTTTGCTATGCTTAATGCTTGTCACTAGGGCCCGAGTGCCATGATTTCAGATCTTAACCTATTATGTTTTCATCAATATATGAGAGTTCTCGATTCTATCTTGCAAGTCTACAGTCACCTACTATGTGTTATGATCCGGCAACCCCGAAGTGACAGTAATCGGGACCACTCCCGGTGATGACCGTAGTTTGAGGAGTTCATGTATTCACTATGTGTTAATGCTTTGGTCCGATACTCTATTAAAAGGAGGCCTTAATATCCCTTAGTTTCCAATAGGACTCCGCTGATGTCTACTACACAACCTTCTTATTGTAGACGTTGTTGGGCCTCCAAGTGCAGAGGTTTGTAGGACAGTAGCAAATTTCCCTCAAGTGGATGACCTAAGGTTTATCAATCCGTAGGAGGCGTAGGATGAAGATGGTCTCTCTCAAGCAACCCTGCAACCAAATAACAAAAAGTTTCTTGTGTCCCCAACACACCCAATACAACAGTAAATTGTATAGGTGCACTAGTTCGGTGAAGAGATGGTGAAACAAGTGGTATATGGATAGTAGATAAAGGTATTTGTAATCTGAAATTATAAAAACAGCAAGGTAGCAAGTGATAAAAGTGAGCGTAAATGGTATTGCAATGCGTTGAAACAAGGCCTAGGGTTCATACTTTCACTAGTGTAAGTTCCCTCAACAATACTAACATAATTGGATCATAAAACTATCCCTCAACATGCAATAAAGAGTCACTCCAAAGTCACTAATAGCGGAGAACGAACGAAGAGATTATGGTAGGGTACGAAACCACCTCAAAGTTATTCTTTCCAATCAATCCGTTGGGCTATTCCTATAAGTGTCACAAACAGCCCTAGAGTTTGTACTAGAATAACACCTTAAGACACAAATCAACCAAAACCCTAATGTCACCTAGATACTCCATTGTCACCTCAAGTATCCGTGGGCATGATTATTCGATATGCATCACACAATATCAATTCATCTATTCAACCAACACAAAGGACCTCAAAGAGTGCCCCAAAGTTCTACCGGAGAATCACGACGAAAACGTGTGCCAACCCCTATGCATAGGTTCATGAACCCGCAAGTTGGTCACCTTAACATACATCAAGTGGAACGCGGTATCCCATTGTCACCACAAATATCCACGGCAAGACATACATCAAGTGTTCTCAAGTCTTTAAAGACTCAATCCGATAAGATTACTTCAAAGGGGAAACTTGATTCATTACAAGAGAGAAGAGGGGGGAAGAAACATCATAGGATCCAAATATAATAGCAAAGCTCGCGATACATCAAGATCGTATCATCTCAAGATCACGAGAGAGAGAGATCAAACACATAACTACTGGTACATACCCTCAGCCCCGAGGGAGAACTACTCCCTCCTCGTCATGGAGAGCACCATGATGATGAAGATGGCCACCGGAGAGGGATTGCCCCCTCCGGCAGGGTGCCAGAACGGGTCTAGATTGGCTTTCGGTGGCTACGAAGGCTTCTGGCGGTGGAACTCCCGATCTATGTTGTGTTCTGGAAGTTTTAAGTATATATGGGTGCAGGAGGTACGTCAGGGGAGCCACGGGGGCCCCACGAGGCAGGGGGCGCGCCCTTGGGGGGTGGGCGCGCCCCCCACCCTCGTGGGCAGCTCCCGTATCTTCTGACGTGGGGTCCAAGTCCATCAGGTGTGTTTACTTCCAAAAATAACTTCTCAAGTTGATTTCGTTCCGTTTCGACTCCGTCTGATATTCCTTTTCTTCAAAACACTGAAATAGGAATAAAACAGCAAATCTAGGCTGGGCCTCCAGTTAATAGGTTAGTCCCAAAAGTAATATAAAAGTGGATAATAAAGCCCAATATTGCCCAAAACAGTAGATAATATAGCATGGAGCAATCAAAAATTATAGATACGTTGGAGACGTATCACCCGCTGCCACGGGAGGGTAGGACAAAAGATGTCATGCAAGTTCTTTTCCATAAGCACATATGACTATATTCGGAATACATGCCTACATTACATTGATGAATTGGAGCTAGTTCTGTGTCACCCTATGTTATGATTGTTACATGATGAACCGCATTCGGCATAATTCTCCATCACCGATCCAATGCCTACGAGCTTTCCATATATGTTCTTCGCTTATTTACTTTTCCGTTGCTATTGTTACAATCACTACAAAACCCAAAAATATTACTTTTGCTACCGTTACTTTTGCTATCGTTACCACTACTATCATATTACTTTGCTACCAAATACTTTGCTGCAAATATTAAGTTATCCAGGTGTGGTTGTGAAGGAAATATGCCCTAGAGGCAATAATAAAGTTATTATTTATTTCCTTATATCATGATAAATGTTTCTTATTCATTCCCAGAATTGTATTAACCGGAAACATAATACTTGTGTGAATACATAGACAAACAGAATGTCACTAGTATGCCTCTACTTGACTAGCTCGTTGATCAAAGATGGTTATGTTTCCTAGCCATAGACATGAGTTGTCATTTGATTAACGGGATCACATCATTAGGATAATGATGTGATTGACTTGACCCATTCCGTTAGCTTAGCACTCGATCGTTTAGTATGTTGCTATTGCTTTCTTCATGACTTATACATGTTCCTATGACTATGAGATTATGCAACTCCCGTTTACCGGAGGAACACTTTGTGTGCTACCAAACGTCACAACGTAACTGGGTGATTGTAAAGGTGCTCTACAGGTGTCTCCGAAGGTATTTGTTGGGTTGGCGTATTTCGAGATTAGGATTTGTCACTCCGAGTGTCGGAGAGGTATCTCTGGGCCCACTCGGTAATGCACATCACTTAAGCCTTGCAAGCATTGCAACTAATGAGTTAGTTGCGGGATGATGTATTACGGAACGAGTAAAGAGACTTGCCGGTAACGAGATTGAACTAGGTATTGAGATACCGACGATCGAATCTCGGGCAAGTAGCATACCGATAACAAAGGGAACAACGTATGTTGTTATGCGGTCTGACCGATAAAGATCTTCGTAGAATATGTGGGAGCCAATATGAGCATCCTGGTTCCGCTATTGGTTATTAACCGGAGACGTGTCTCGGTCATGTCTACATAGTTCTTGAACCCGTAGGGTTCGCACGCTTAAAGTTTTGATGACGATTATATTATGAGTTTATGAGTTTTTATGTACCGAAGGTTGTTTGGAGTCCCGGATGTGATCACGGACATGACGAGGAGTCTCGAAATGATCGAGACATGAAGATTGATATATTGGAAGCCTAAATTTGGATATCGGAAATGTTCCGGGTGAAATCGGGATTTTACCGAAATACCGAGGGGTTACCGGAACCCCCCGGGGGCTTAATGGGCCATAGTGGGACTTAGTGGAGAAAAGGAGAAGCAGCCAGGGCAGGGCCGCGTGCCCCTCCCCCTCTAGTCCGAATAGGGCAAGGAGAGGGGGGCGGCGCCTCCTCCTGGCCGGCCGCACCGCCCCCCTTGCGCCTTTATATACGGGGGCAGGGGGCACCCCAAAGACACAACAATTGATTTGATCTTTTGGCCGTGTGCGGTGCCCCCCTCCACCATAGTCCACCTCGATAATACTGTAGCGGTGCTTAGACGAAGCCCTACGTCGGTAGAACATCGTCATCGTCACCACGCCGTCATGCTGACGAAACTCTCCCTCAACACTCGGCTGGATCGGAGTTCGAGGGACGTCATCAGGCTGAACGTGTGCTGAACTCGAAGGTGCCGTGCGTTCAGTACTTGATCGGTCAGATCGTGAAGATGTACGACTACATCAACCGCGTTGTGCTAACGCTTCCGCTTTCGGTCTACGAGGGTACGTGGACAACACTCTCCCTTCTCGTTGCTATGCATCACCATGATCTTGCGTGTGCATAGGATTTTTTTTGAAATTACTACGTTCCCCAACAGTGGTATCAGAGCTAGGTTTTATGCGTAGATGTCATATGCACGAGTAGAACACAAGTGAGTTGTGGGCGATATAAGTCATACTGCTTACCAGCAAGTCATACTTTGGTTCGACGGTATTGTTGGATGAAGCGGCTCGAACCGACATTATGCATACGCTTACGCGAGACTGGTTCTACCGACGTGCTTTGCACATAGGTGACTGGCGGGTGTCAGTTTCTCCAACTTTAGTTGAACCAAGTGTGGCTACACCCGGTCCTTGCGAAGGTTAAAACAACACCAACTTGACAAACTATCATTGTGGTTTTGATGCGTAGGTAAGAACGGTTCTTGCTCAGCCTGTAGCAGCCACGTAAAACTTGCAACAACTAAGTAGAGGACGTCTAACTTGTTTTTGCAGGGCATGTTGTGATGTGATATGATCAAAGCATGATGCTAAATTTTATTGTATGAGATGATCATGTTTTGTAACCGAGTTATCGGCAACTGGCAGGAGCCATATGGTTGTCGCTTTATTGTATGCAATGCAATCGCCCTGTAATGCTTTACTTTATCACTAAGCGGTAGCGATAGTCATAGAAGCATAATATTGGTGAGATGATAATGATACTACGATGGAGATCAAGGTGTCGCGCCAGTGACAATGGTGATCATGACGATGCTTCGGAGATGGAGATCACAAGCACAAGATGATGATGGCCATATCATATCACTTATATTGATTGCATGTGATGTTTATATTTTATGCATCTTAGCTTGCTTTGATTGATGGTAGCATTATAAGATGATCTCTCACTAAATTTCAAGATAAAAGTGTTCTCCCTAAGTATGCACGGTTGCCAAAGTTTGTCGTGCCCAGACACCACGTGATGATCGGGTGTGATAAGCTCTACGTCCACCTACAACGGGTGCAAGCCAGTTTTACACACGCAGAATACTTAGGTTAAACTTGAAGAGCCTAGAATATGTAGATATGGCCTCGGAACACTGAGACCAAAAGGTCGAGCGTGAATCATATAGTAGATATGATCAACATAGTGATGTTCACCATTGAAAGCTACTCCATTTCACGTGATGATCGGTTATGGTTTAGTTGATATGGATCACGTGATCACTTAGAGGATTAGAGAGATGTCTATCTAAGTGGGAGTTCTTAAGTAATATGATTAATTGAGCTTAAATTTATCATGAACTTAGTACCTGATAGTATCTTGCTTGTCTATGCTGTTCGTAGATAGATAGCCCGTGTTGTTGTTCCGTTGAATTTTAATGCGTTCCTTGAGAAAGCAAAGTTGAAATATGATGGTAGCAATTACACGGATTGGGTCCGTAACTTGAGGATTATCCTCATTGCTGCACAGAAGAATTACGTTCTAGAAGCACCGCTAGGTGCCAAACCTGTTGCAGGAGCAACAACAGATGTTATGAACGTCTGGCAGAGCAAAGCTGATGACTAGATAGTTCAGTGTGCCATGCTTTACGGCTTAGAACTGGGACTTCAACGACGTTTTGAACGTCATGGAGCATATGAGATGTTCCAGGAGTTGAAGTTAATATTTCAAAAGAATGCCCGGATTAAGAGATATGAAGTCTCCAATAAGTTCTACAGCTGCAAGATGGAGGAGAATAGTTCTGTCAGTGAGCATATACTCAAGATGTCTGGGTACTGCAATCACTTGATTCAACTGGGAGTTAATCTTCCGGATGATAGCGTCATTGACAGAATTCTTCAACCACTGCCACCAAGCTACAAAAGCTTCGTGATGAACTATAACATGCAAGGGATGGATAAGACGATTCCCGAGCTCTTCGCAATGCTAAAGGCTGCGGAGGTAGAAATCAAGAAGGAGCATCAAGTGTTGATGGTCAATAAGACCACCAGTTTCAAGAAAAAGGGCAAAGGGAAGAAGAAGGGGAACTTCAAGAAGAACAGCAAGCAAGTTGCTGCTCAAGAGAAGAAACCCAAGTCTGGACCTAAGCCTGAGACTGAGTGCTTCTACTGCAAGTAGACTGGTCACTGGAAGCGGAACTACCCCAAGTATTTGGCGGATAAGAAGGATGGCAAGGTGAACAAAGGTATATGTGATATACATGTTATTGATGTGCACCTTACCAGAGCTTGCAGTAGCACCTAGGTATTTGATACTGGTTCTGTTGCTAATATTTGCAACTCAAAATAGAGACTACGGATTAAGCGAACACTGGCCAAGGACGAGGTGACGATGTGTGTGGGAAACGGTTCCAAAGTCGATGTGATCGCCGTCGGCACGCTACCTCTACATCTACCTTCGGGATTAGTATTATACCTAAATAATTGTTATTTGGTGCCAGCGTTGAGCATGAACATTATATTTGGATCTTATTTGATGCGAGACGGTTATTCATTTAAATTAGAGAATAATGGCTGTTCTATTTATATGAGTAATATCTTTTATGGTCATGCACCCTTGAAGAGTGGTATATTTTTGATGAATCTCGATAGTAGTGATACACATATTCATAATATTGAAACCAAAAGATGCAAAGTTGATAATGATAGTGCAACTTATTTGTGGCACTGCCGTTTAGGTCATATCGGTGTAAAGCGCATGAAGAAACTCCATACTGATGGACTTTTGGAACCACTTGATTATGAATCACTTGGTACTTGCGAACCGTGCCTCATGGGCAAGATGACTAAAACACCGTTCTTCGGAACTATGGAGCGAGCAACTAATTTATTGGAGATCATACATACTGATGTATGTGGACCAATGAATATTGAGGCTCGCGGCGGGTATCGTTATTTTCTCACCTTCACAGATGATTTAAGCAGATATGGGTATATCTACTTAATGAAACATAAGTCTGAAACAATTGAAAAGTTCAGAGAATTTCAGAGTGAAGTTGAAAATCATCATAACAAGAAAATAAAGTTTCTACGATCTGATCGTGGAGGAGAATATTTGAGTTACGAGTTTGGTCTACATTTGAAACAATGCGGAATAGTTTCGCAACTTACGCCACCTGGAACACCACAGCGTAATGGTGTGTCCGAACGTTGTAATCGTACTTTACTAGATATGGTGCGATCTATGATGTCTCTTACTGATTTACCACTATCATTTTGGGGTTATGCTTTAGAGACGGTCGCATTCACGTTAAATAGGGCACCATCGAAATCCGTTGAGACGACACCTTATGAACTGTTGTTTGGCAAGAAACCAAAGTTGTCGTTTCTTAAAGTTTGGGGCTGCGATGCTTATGTGAAAAAGCTTCAACCTGATAAGCTCGAACCCAAATCGGAGAAATGTGTCTTCATAGGATACCCAAAGGAGACTGTTGGGTACACCTTCTATCACAGATCCGAAGGCAAGACATTCGTTGCTAAGAATGGATCCTTTCTAGAAAAGGAGTTTCTCTTGAAAGAAGTGAGTGGGAGGAAAGTAGAACTTGATGAGGTAACCATACCTGCTCCCTTATTGGAAAGTAGTTCATCACAGAAACCGGTTCCTGTGACGTCTATACCAATTAGTGAGGAAGTTAATGATGATGATCATGGAACTTCAGATCAAGTTGTTACTGAACCTCGTAGGTCAACCAGAGTAAGATCCGCACCAGAGTGGTACGGTAATCCTGTTCTGGAGGTTATGTTACTAGACCATGACGAACCTACGAACTATGAAGAAGCGATGGTGAGCCCAGATTCCGTAAAATGGCTTGAGGCCATGAAATCTGAGATATGATCCATGTATGAGAACAAAGTGTGGACTTTGGTTGACTTGCCCAATGTCGGCAAGCCATTGAGAATAAATGGATCTTTAAGAACAAGACTGACGCTGACGGTAATATTACTGTCTATAAAGCTCGACTTGTTGCGAAAGGTTTTCGACAAGTTCAAGGGATTGACTATGATGAGACCTTCTCACCCGTAGCGATGCTTAAGTCTGTCCGAATCATGTTAGTAATTACCGCATTTTATGATTATGAAATTTGGCAAATGGATGTAAAAACTGCATTCCTGAATGGATTTCTAGAAGAAGAGTTGTATATGATGCAACCGGAAGGTTTTGTCGATCCAAAGGGATCTAACAAAGTGTGCAAGCTCCAGCGATCCATTTATGGACTGGTGCAAGCCTCTCGGAGTTGGAATAAACGCTTTGATAGTGTGATCAAAGCATTTGGTTTTGTACAGACTTTTGGAGAAGCCTGTATTTACAAGAAAGTGAGTGGGAGCTCTGTAGCATTTCTGATATTATATGTGGATGACATATTGGTGATTGGAAATGATATAGAATTTCTAGATAGCATAAAGGGATACTTGAATAAGAGTTTTTCAATGAAAGACCTCGGTGAAGCTGCTTATATATTGGGCATCAAGATCTATAGAGATAGATCGAGACGCTTAATTGGACTTTCACAAAGCACATACCTTGACAAAGTTTTGAAGAAGTTCAAAATGGATCAAGCAAAGAAAGGGTTCTTGCATGTGTTACAAGGTGTGAAGTTGAGTAAGACTCAATGCCCGACCACTGCAGAAGATAGAGAGAAGATGAAAGATGTTCCCTATGCTTCAGCCATAGTCTCTATCATGTATGCAATGTTGTGTACCAGACCTGATCATGTGTGCCTTGCTATAAGTCTAGGGGGGACGTACCAAAGTAATCCAGGAGGGGATCACTAGACAGCGGTGAAGAACATCCCGCAATACCTGAAAAGGACTAAGGATATGTTTCTCGTTTATGGAGGTGACAAAGAGCTCATTGTAAATGGTTATGTTGATGCAAGCTTTGACACTGATCCGGACGATTCTAAATCACAAACTGGATACGTGTTTACATTGAACGGTGGAGCTGTCAGTTGGTGCAGTTCTAAACAAAGCGTCATGGCGGGATCTACGTGTGAAGCGGAGTACATAGCTGCTTCAGAAGTAGCAAATGAAGGAGTCTAGATGAAGGAGTTCATATCTGATCTAGGTGTCATACCTAGTGCATCGGGTCCAATGAAAATCTTTTGTGACAATACTGGAGCAATTGCCTTGGCGAAGGAATCCAGATTTCACAAGAGAACCAAGCACATCAAGAGACGCTTCAATTCCATCCGGGATCTAGTCCAGGTGGGAGACATAGAATTTTGCAAGATACATACGGATCTGAATGTTGCAGACCCGTTGACTAAGCCTCTTCCACGAGCAAAACATGATCAGCACCAAGACTCCATGGGTGTTAGAATCATTACTGTGTAATCTAGATTATTGACTCTAGTGCAAGTGGGAGACTGGAGGAAATATGCCCTAGAAGAAATAATAAAGTTATTATTTATTTCCTTATATCATGATAAATGTTTCTTATTCATTCCAGAATTGTATTAACCGGAAACATAATACTTGTGTGAATACATAGACAAACAGAATGTCACTAGTATGCCTCTACTTGACTAGCTCGTTGATCAAAGATGGTTATGTTTCCTAGCCATAGACATGAGTTATCATTTGACTAACGAGATCACATGATTAGGAGAATGATGTGATTGACTTGACCCATTCCGTTAGCTGAGCACTCGATCGTTTAGTATGTTGCTATTGCTTTCTTCATGACTTATACATGTTCCTATGACTATGAGATTATGCAACTCCCGTTTACCAGAGGAACACTTTGTGTGCTACCAAACGTCACAACATAACTGGGTGATTATAAAGGTGCTCTATAGGTGTCTCCGAAGGTATTTGCCAGGTTGGCGTATTTCGAGATTAGGATTTGTCACTCCGATTGTCGGAGAGGTATCTCTGGGCCCACTCGGCAATGCACATCACTTAAGCCTTGCAAGCATTGCAACTAATGAGTTAGTTGCAGGATGATGTATGATACGTCCATTTTGCATCATGCTTTTATATCGATATTTATTGCATTATGGGCTGTTATTACACATTATGTCACAATACTCATGCCTATTCTCTCTTATTTTACAAGGTTTACATAAAGAGGGAGAATGCCGGCAGCTGGGATTCTAGGCTGGAAAAGGAGCAAATATTAGAGACCTATTCTGCACAGCTCCAAAAGTCCTGAAACTTCATGGAAGACGTTTTCCAAATATATAAAAAATACTGAGAGCAAGAACTTCACCAAGGGGCCACACCCTGCCCACTAGGGTGGGGGCGCACCCTACCACTTGGGCGCGCCCCTACCTCGTGGGCCCCCTAGTGGCCCTCCGGTGACCATCTTCTGCTATATGAAGTCTTTCGATGGGAAAAAAATAATAAGCCATCTTCTCGGACGAAACTCCGCCGCCACGAGGCAGAACCTTGGCAGAACCAATCTAGGGCTCTGGCAGAGCTGTTCTGCCGGGGAAACTTCCCTCCCGGAGGGGGAAATCATCACCATCGTCATCACCAACGCTCCTCTCATCGGGAGAGGGCAATCTCCGTCAACATCTTCATCAGCACCATCTCCTCTCAAAACCCTAGTTCATCTCTTGTATCCAATTCTTGTCTCCAAGTCCAGGATTGGTGCTAGTAGGTTGCTAGTAGTGTTAATTACTCCTTGTAGTTGATGCTAGTTGGTTTAATTGGTGGAAGATCATATGTTCAGATCCTATATGCATATTAATACCCCTCTGATTATGAACATGTTTATGCTTTGTGAGTAGTTACTTTTGTTCCTGAGGACATGGGAGAAGCCTTGCTATTAGTAGTCATGCGAATTTGGTATTCGTTCGATATTTTGATGAGATGTATGTTGTCTCTCCTCTAGTGGTGTTATGTGAACGTCGACTACATGACACTTCACCATTATTTGGGCCTAGAGGAAGGCATTGGGAAGTAATAAGTAGATGATGGGTTGCTAGAGTGACAGAAGCTTAAACCCTAGTTTATGCGTTGCTTCGTAAGGGGCTGATTTGGATCCATATGTTTCATGCTGTGGTTAGGTTTACCTTAATACTTTTGTTGTAGTTGTGGATGCTTGCAATAGAGGTTAATCATAAATGGGATGCTTGTACAAGTAAGGGCAGTACCCAAGCACCAGTCCAACCACATACCAAATTATCAAAGTATCGAACGCGAATCATATGAACGTGATGAAACCTAGCTTGACGATATTCCCATGTGTCCTCAGGAGCGCTTTACATCATATAAGAGTTTGTCCAGGCTTGTCCTTTGCTACAAAAAGGATTGGGCCACCTTGCTGCACCTTATTTACTTTTGTTACTTGTTGCTCGTTACAAATTATCCTATTACAAAACTATCTCTTACCACTTATTTCAGTACTTGCAAAGAATACCTTGCTGGAAACCGCTTATCATTTCCTTCTGCTCCTCGTTGGGTTCGACACTCTTACTTATCGAAAGGACTACGATAGATCCCCTATACTTGTGGGTCATCAAGACTCTTTTCTGGCGCCGTTGCTGGGGAGTGAAGCACCTTTGGTAGGTGGAATTTGGTAAGGAAAAATTTATATAGTGGGCTGAAATTTACTGTCACTTGTTACTATGGAAAGTAATCCTCTGAGGGGCTTGTTCGGGGTATCTTCACCCCGACCAGTAGAGCAAAGAGTAGCTCCTCAACCTACTGAAAATGAATATGAAAATGAAAATGTCTGCTTTGAAATTCCTTCGGGTATGATAGAAAAACTTCTAGCTAATCCTTTTTTAGGAGATGGAACAAAACATCCTGATGAGCATCTATTATATGTGGATGAAGTTTGTGGATTATTTAAGCTTGCAGGTGTACCCGGAGACGTTGTTAAGAAGAAGGTCTTCCCTATATCTTTGAAGGGAGACACATCGACATGGTATAGGCTTTGTGATGATATGGGGTCTTGGAATTACAAACGATTGAAATTGGAATTTCATCAGAAGTTTTATCCTATGCATCTTGTTGAACGTGATCGCAATTATATATATAATTTTTGGCCTCATGAAGGAGAAAGCATCGCTCAAGCTTGGGGGAGGCTTAAATCGATGTTATATTCATGCCCCAATCATGAGCTCTCCAGATAAATGATTATTCAAAATTTTATGCTCGGCTTTCTGATAACAATCGCACCATGCTTGATACTTCTTGTGCTGGCTCTTTTATGATGAAGACTATTGAATTCAAATGGGATTTATTGGAAAGAATTAAATGCAACTCTGAATATTGGGACCTCGACAAAGGTAAGGAGTCAGGTATGACACCTAGTTTCCATTGTGTTAAATCTTTTATGGATACCGATATTTTTTGTAAATTTAGCACTAAATATGGACTTGACTCTGAGATAGTAGCTTCTTTCTGTGAATCTTTTGCTACTTATGTTGATCTCCCCAAGGAGAAGTGGTTTAAATATCATCCTCCCATAGAAGTAAAAGTAGTTGCACCTATTAAAGTTGAAGAAAAGATTGTCACTTATAATGATCCTATTGTTCCTACTGCTTATGTTGAGAAACCACCTTTCCCTATAAGGATAAAGGATCATGCTAAAGCTTCAACTGTAGTTCGTAAAAGCAATATTAAAATTTATACACCTTCTGAGCAAATTAAAGTTGAACCTAATATTGCTATTGTTAAAGATCTCTTGTCTGATAATATTGATGGGCATGTTATTTATTTCTGTGATGAAACTGCTAGAATTGCTAAACCTGTGCTAAAGATAAACCTAGACCTGTGGTAGGCATGCCTGTTATTTCTGTTAAAATAGGAGATCATTGTTATCATGGCTTATGTGATATGGGTGCTAGTGCTAGCGCAATACCTTATTCCTTATACAAAGAAATTATGCATGATATTGCACCTGCTGAGATGGAAGATATTGATGTCACAATTAAACTTGCCAATAGAGATACTATTTCACCAATGGGAATTGTTAGAGATGTTGAAGTCTTGTGTGGGAAAACAAAATATCCTGCTGATTTTCTTGTTCTTGGTTCCCCACAAGATAGCTTTTGTCCCATTATATTTGGTAGACCCTTCCTGAACACTGTTAATGCTACCATAGATTGCAAAAGGGATGTTGTTACTATTGGTTTAGATGATATGACTCATGAATTTAATTTCTCTAAATTTAGTAGACAACACCATGAAGAAGAATTACCTAGTAAGGATGAAATTATTGGTCTTGCTTCTATTGCCGTACCTCCTAGCGATTCTTTAGAACAATACTTGCTAGACCATGAAAATGACATGTTTATGAATGAAAGAAGGGAATTAGATGAAGTATTCTTCAAACAGGAACCTATTCTGAAAAACAATTTACCTGTTGAAATACTAGGGGATCCTCCTCCACCCAAGGGTGATCCCGTGTTTGAGCTTAAACCGTTACCTGATACTCTTAAATATGCTTATCTTGATGAGAAAAAGATATATCCTATTATTATTAGTGCTAACCTTTCAGAACATGAAGAAGAGAGATTATTGAAAACTCTGAAGAAGCACTGTGCTGCTATTGGGTATACTCTTGATGATCTTAAGGGCATTAGTCCCACTCTATGTCAACATAAAATTAATTTGGAAGAAGATGCTAAACCAGTCCGTGATCATCAACGCCGGCTGAATCCTAAAATGAAAGAAGTGGTAAGAAAGGAAATACTAAAGCTCCTTGAGACAGGTACAATCTATCCCATTGCTGATAGTCAGTGGGCAAGCCCTATCCATTGTGTCCCTAAGAAGGTAGGTATTACTGTAGTTCCTAATGATAAAGATGAATTGATCCCTCAAAGAATTATTACAGGTTATAGGATGGTAATTGATTTCCGCAAATTAAATAAGGCTACTAAAAAGGATCATTACCCTTACCTTTTATCGATCAAATGCTAGAAATATTATCCAAACATACACATTTTTGCTTTCTAGATGGTTATTCTGGTTTCTCTCAAATACATGTGTCAGCCAAAGATCAATCAAAGACTAATTTTACATGCCCTTTTGGTAGTTTTGCTTATAGACGTATGCCTTTTGGTTTATGTAATGCACCTGCTACCTTTCAAAGATGCATGATGGCTATATTCTCTGACTTATGTGAAAAGATTTGTGAGGTTTTCATGGATGAATTTCCGTCTATGGATCTTCTTTTGATGATTGCTTGTGCAACCTTGATCGAGTTTTGCAGAGATGTGAAGAAACTAATCTTGTCTTGAATTGGGAAAAGTGCCACTTTATGGTTAATGAAGGTATTGTCTTGGGGCATAAAGTTTCTGAAAGAGGTATTGAAGTTGATAAAGCCAAAGTTGATGCTATTTAGAAGATGCCATGTCCCAAGGACATCAAAGGTATAAGAAGTTTCCTTGGCCATGCCGGATTTTATAGGAGGTTTATTAAGGACTTCTCAAAAATCTCTCGGACTCTGACTAATTTATTACAAAAATATATACCATTTGTCTCTGATGATGATCGTGCAGAAGCATTTGAAATACTTAAGAAAGCATTGATCTTGGCACCTATTGTTCAGCCACCTGATTGGAATTTACCCTTTGAAATTATGTGTGATGCTAGTGATTATGCTGTAGGTGCTGTTCTAGGACAAAGAGTTGATAAGAAATTAAATGTTATTCAATATGCTAGTAAAACCCTAGACAATGCTCAAAGAAATTATGCTACTACTGAAAAGGAATTCTTAGCAGTTGTATTTGCTTGTGATAAGTTCAGACCTTATATTGTTGATTCTAAAGTAACTATTCACACTGATCATGCTGCTATTAAATATCTTATGGAAAAGAAAGATGCTAAACCTAGACTTATTAGATGGGTTCTCTTGCTACAAGAATTTGATTTACATATTGTTGATAGAAAAGGAGCTGAGAACCCCGTTGCAGACAACTTATCTAGGTTAGAAAACGTGCTTTATGACTCACTTCCTATTGATGATAGCTTTCCTGATGAGCAATTAAATGTCATAAATGCTTCTCATACTGCTCCATGGTATGCTTATTATGCTAATTACATTGTTGCTAAGTTTATACCACCTAGTTTCACATACCAGCAAAAAGAAAAGTTCTTCTATGATTTGAGGCATTACTTTTGGGATGACCCACATCTTTATAAAAAAGGAGTAGATGGTGTTATTAGACGTTGTGTACCTGAGCATGAACAAGAACAGATCCTACGCAAGTGTCAATCCGAATCTTATGGAGGGCACCATGCTGGAGATAGAACTGCACATAAGGTATTGCAATCTGGTTTTTATTGGCCTACTCTCTTCAAGGATGCCCGTAAGTTTGTCTTATCTTGTGATGAATGACAATGAATTGGTAATATTAGTAGACGTCAAGAAATGCCTATGAATTATTCACTTGTTATTGAACCATTTGATGTTTGGGGCTTTGACTATATGGGACCCTTGTTGGGGAACGTAGTAATTTCAAAAAATTTCCTACGCACACGCAAGATCATGGTGATGCATAGCAACGAGGGGAGAGTATGATCTACGTACCCTTTGTAGATCGCAACGGAAACGTTGACACAACGTAGAGGAAGTAGTCGTACGTCTTCTTCCCGATCCGACCGATCCAAGCACCGTTACTCCGGCGCCTCCGAGTTCTTAGCACACGTACAGTTCGATGACGATCCCCGGGCTTCGATCCAGCAAAGCGTCGGGGAAGAGTTTCGTCAGCACGACGGCGTGGTGACGATCTTGATGTTCTACCGACGCAGGGCTTCGCCTAAGCACTACAACGATATTATCGAGGTGGAATATGGTGGCAGGGGGCACCGCACACGGCTAAGGAACGATCTCAATGATCAACTTGTGTGTCTAGAGGTGCCCCCTGCCTCCGTATATAAAGGAGCCAAGGGGGAGAGGTGCGCCGGCCAGGAGGAGGGCGCAGGAGGAGTCCTACTCCTACCGGGAGTAGGACTCCCCCCCAATCCTATTCCAACTAGGATTCCCAAGGGGGAAAGAGGGAGAGGGGTGGCCGGCCACCTCTCCTAGTCCTAATAGGACTAGGGGAGGGGGGAGGCGCGCAGCCCTTATGGGCAGCCCTTTCACCTTTCCACTAAGGCCCACTAAGGCCCATATGATTCCCGGGGGGTTCCGGTAACCTCCCGGTACTCCGGTAAAATCCCGATTTCACCCGGAACACTTCCGATGTCCAAACATAGGCTTCCAATATATCAATCTTTATGTCTCGACCATTTCGAGACTCCTCGTCATGTCCGTGATCACATCCGGGACTCCGAACAACCTTCGGTACATCAAAATGCATAAACTCATAATAACTGTCATCGTAACGTTAAGCGTGCGGACCCTACGGTTCGAGAACAATGTAGACATGACCGAGACACGTCTCCGGTCAATAACCAATAGCGGGACCTGGATGCCCATATTGGCTCCTACATATTCTACGAAGATCTTTATCGGTCAGACCGCATAACAACATACGTTGTTCCCTTTGTCATCGGTATGTTACTTGTCCGAGATTCGATCGTCGGTATCCAATACCTAGTTCAATCTCGTTACCGGCAAGTCTCTTTACTCGTTCTGTAATACATCATTTCACAACTAACATATTAGTTGTAATGCTTGCAATGCTTATGTGATGTGTATTACCGAGAGGGCCCAGAGATACCTCTCCGACAATCGGAGTGACAAAACCTAATCTCGAAATACGCCAACCCAACATGTACCATTGGAGACACCTGTAGTACTCCTTTATAATCACCCAGTTACGTTGTGACGTTTGGTAGTACCCAAAGTGTTCCTCCGGTAAACGGGAGTTGCATAATCTCATAGTTATAGGAACATGTATAAGTCATGAAGAAAGCAATAGCAACATACTAAACGATCGGGTGCTAAGCTAATGGAATGGGTCATGTCAATCAGATCATTCAACTAATGATGTGACCTCGTTAATCAAATAACAACTCTTTGTTCATGGTTAGGAAACATAACCATCTTTGATTAACGAGCTAGTCAAGTAGAGGCATACTAGTGACACTCTGTTTGTCTATGTATTCACACATGTATTATGTTTCCGGTTAATACAATTCTAGCATGAATAATAAACATTTATCATGATATAAGGAAATAAATAATAACTTTATTATTGCCTCTAGGGCATATTTCCTTCAACCCTCTCCTTCCTCTAATGGTTATACACATATTTTAGTTGCTATTGATTACGTTACTAAGTGGGTAGAAGCTATTCCAACTAGTAGTGCTGATCATGACACCTCTATTAAAATGCTTAAAGAAGTTATTTTTTCCAAGATTTGGAGTCCCTAGATATTTAATGACTGATGGTGGTTCACATTTTATTCATGCTGCTTTCCGTAAAATGCTTGCTAAATATGATGTTAATCATAGAATTGCATCCCCTTATCACCCACAATCTAGTGGTCAAGTAGAATTAAGTAATAGAGAGCTCAAATTAATTTTGCAAAAGACTGTTAATAGATCTAGAAAGAATTGGTCCAAGAAACTTGATGATGCATTATGGGCCTATAGAACTCCATATAAAAATCCTATGGGTATGTCTCCGTATAAAATGGTCTATTGAAAAGCATGTCACTTATCTCTTGAACTAGAACACAAGGCTTATTGGGCTATTAAAGAACTCAATTATGATTTTAAACTTGCTGGTGAGAAGAGGTTATTTGATATTAGCTCACTTGATGAATGGAGAACCCAAGCCTGCGAAAATGCCAAGTTGTTTAAAGAAAAAGTTAAAAGATGGCATGACAAAAGGATACAAAAGCGTGAGTTTAATGTAGGTGATTATGTATTGCTATACAACTCTCGTTTAAGATTTTTTTGCAGGAAAACTTCTCTCTAAATGGGAAGGTACTTACGTTATCGAGGAGGTCTATCGTTCCGGTGCCATAAATATCAACAACTTCGAAGGCACAAATCCGAAGGTGGTGAACGATCAAAGAATCAAACATTATATCTCAAGTAATCCCATAAATGTTGAAACCAATGTTATTGAAACCGTAACCCCGGAGGAATACATAAGGGACACTTTTCAGAACGTTTCAGACTCCGAAAAGGAATAGGTATGTGGTACGGTAAGTAAACCGACTCCAAAACAATTTTTAAGGCAATATTTCTCCGTTTTGGAATATTTAGAAAAATAGAAAAATAAGTAGTAGTCCAGGAAGGACACGAGGGATCCACGAGGGTGGAGGGCATGTCGTACCCCTCTGGGCGCGCCCCCTACCTCGTGGGCACCTCGTGTGCTCTCCGGACTTCGTTTTTGTACATGAAACATATTTTGGTCGGTAAAAATTCATTATATAATCTCCCGGGGTTTTTGACTCCCGTATCACGCAAGAATCTCCTATCTTTGTTCGAGCTGTTTTTTGTCAAGGTTGTCAAGTCCAGGCACTATGTCGTCTCCCTCCTCCTCCAACCATGAGGGAAACAATGCTTGGCTAATGAAGATAGAGCTGAAGAGAGAAGAACCTATGGAGATCAACAAGGATGAAGGGATCAAGAAGGCCATGGAAGACCAAGTTCCGGCAACAGAAGACACCCTTCAACTGGATCACAATCTTCTTACCCCAACAGAAATCGAAGCTTTCAAGATGATTGAGTTAGCTCGTATACAAAATAAGTATCTCACACGTGAAAATATTTTGTTGAAGGAGCATATCATCGCACTCAAGGGCATTATCCGCAAGTTAGAAGACCTCCTACGCTTGATGTGAGACTATCCGTCATCAACAACTCCACCTTCTTCACCAACAAAGGAGACATAATCACCTAGGTATGGGCACTCCACTTGGCAACTGCCAAGCTTGGGGGAGTGCCCCGGTATCGTATCACCACCACTTTTATCTTTATCGTTTTTCTTAATTCGATCCTTTTGGTAATAGCTTGATCTAGTAGAATAAAAGTTCTTAGTATGATCTAGTTGTGAGTTTTGCTTTATAATCCTTCTATGTAATCGAGTCCGTGAGCTATATAATAAAGATTAGTGTTGAGTCAAGGGCTTGATTATTTTGCCATGATCCTAGAAAAATAAAAGAAAAGAGAAAGAAATAGAAATAAACAAAGAGATTATGTGAGTCTTATGGAGAGTAATGAGCTCACATAGAAAAACTATGATGAATAAAAGTTGTTGAGGGTTGACAAACAAAGTTTTGGTCATTGCTGCAATTAATAGGAAGTAATAAAGAAAGAGAAGTCTTCACATATAGATACACTATCTTGGACATCTTTTATGATTGTGAGCACTCATTAAAATATGACATGCTAAAGAGTTGACATTGGACAAGGAAGACAACGTAATGGGTTATGTTTTCTTACATCTGAGATAAATTATATTGTCATGGATCATCCAACATGTTGAGCTTGCCTTTCCCCCTCATGCTAGCCAAATTCATTGCACCAAGTAGAGATACTACTTGTGCTTCCAAATACCCTTAAACCAGAGTAATGAGCTCACATAGAAAAACTATGATGAATAAAAGTTGTTGAGGGTTGACAAACAAAGTTTTGGTCATCGTTGCAATTAATAGGAAGTAATAAAGAAAGAGAAGTCTTCACATATAGATACACTATCTTGGACATCTTTTATGATTGTGAGCACTCATTAAAATATGACATGCTAAAGAGTTGACATTGGACAAGGAAGACAACGTAATGGGTTATGTTTTCTTACATCTGAGATAAATTATATTGTCATGGATCATCCAACATGTTGAGCTTGCTTTTCCCCCTCATGCTAGCCAAATTCATTGCACCAAGTAGAGATACTACTTGTGCTTCCAAATACCCTTAAACCAGTTTTGCCATAAGAGTCCACCATACCTACCTATGGATTGAGTAAGATCCTCTAAGTAAGTTGTCATCGGTGCAAGCAATAAAAATTGCTCTCTAAATATGTATGACTTATTAGTGTGGGAGAAAATAAGCTTTATACGATCATGTGATATGGAAGAAATAAAAGCAACAGACTGCATAATAAAGGTCCATATCACAAGTGGCAATATAAAGTGACGTTCTTTCGCATTAAGATTCTGTGCATCCAACCATAAAAGCGCATGACAACCTCTGCTTCCCTCTGCGAAGGGCCTATCTATTACTTTTATCTCCTACCTTGCATAAGAGTCATGGTGATCTTCACCCTTCCTTTTTACATTTTATCCTTTGGCAAGCACAGTATGTTGGAAAGATCCTGGTATATATGGCTAATTGGATGTGAGTTTTCATGAACTATTACCGTTGACATTACCCTTGAGGTAAAACGTTGGGAGGCAAAACTATAAGCCCCTATCTTTCTCTGTGTCCGATTAAAACTCATACCCATAAGTATTGCGTGAGTGTTAGCAATTGTGAAAGACTATATGATAGTTGAGTATGTGGACTTGCTGAAAAGCTCTTATATGTTGACTCTTTCCTATGTTATGATAAATTGCAATTGCTCCAATGACTGAGATTATAGTTTGTTAGTTGTCAATGAAGTTTATGATTCATACTTGAAATTGTTATTGAATTATTACTCTAGCATAAGAAATCATATGACAAGAATTATATAAGTTGCTGTTCTAAGAATGATCATGATGCCCTCATGTCCGTATTTTATTTTTATCGACACCTCTATCTCTAAACATGTGGACATATTTTTCGGTTTCGGCTTTTCACTTGAGGACAAGCGAGGTCTAAGCTTGGGGGAGTTGATACGTCCATTTTGCATCATGCTTTTATATCGATATTTATTGCATTATGGGCTGTTATTACACATTATGTCACAATACTTATGCCTATTCTCTCTTATTTTACAAGGTTTACATAAAGAGGGAGAATGCCGGCAGCTGGGATTCTAGGCTGGAAAAGGAGCAAATATTAGAGACCTATTCTGCACAGCTCCAAAAGTCCTGAAACTTCACGGAAGACGTTTTCCAAATATATAAAAAATACTGAGAGCAAGAACTTCACCAGGGGGCCACACCCTTCCCACGAGGGTGGGGGCGCGCCCCCTACCTCGTGGGCCCCCTGGTGGCCCTCCGATGACCATCTTCTGCTATATGAAGTCTTTCCATGGGAAAAAAATAATAAACCATCTTCTCAGACGAAACTCCGCCGCCACGAGGCAGAACCTTGGCGAAACCAATCTAGGGCTCTGGCGGAGCTGTTCTGCCGGGGAAACTTCCCTCCCGGAGGGGGAAATCATCGCCATCATCATCACCAATGCTCCTCTCATCGGGAGAGGGCAATCTCATCAACATCTTCATCAGCACCATCTCCTCTCAAAACCCTAGTTCATCTCTTGTATCCAATTCTTGTCTCCAAGTCCGGGATTGGTGCTAGTAGGTTGCTAGTAGTGTTAATTACTCCTTGTAGTTGATGCTAGGTGGTTTAATTTGTGGAAGATCATATGTTCAGATCCTATATGCATATTAATACCCCTCTGATTATGAAATTTTTTATGCTTTGTGAGTAGTTACTTTTGTTCCTGAGGACATGGGAGAAGTCTTGCTATTAGTAGTCATGTGAATTTGGTATTCGTTCGATATTTTGATGAGATGTATGTTGTCTCTCCTCTAGTGGTGTTATGTGAACATCGACTACATGACACTTCACCATTATTTGGGCCTAGAGGAAGGCATTGGGAAGTAATAAGTAGATGATGGGTTGCTAGAGTGACAGAAGCTTAAACCCTAGTTTATGCGTTGCTTCGTAAGGGGCTGATTTGGATCCATATGTTTCATGTTGTGGTTAGGTTTACCTTAATACATTTGTTGTAGTTGCGGATGCTTGCAATAGAGGTTAATCATAAGTGGGATGCTTGTACAAGTAAGGCCAGTACCCAAGCACCGGTCCACCCACATACCAAATTATCAAAGTACCGAACGCGAATCATATGAACGTGATGAAACCTAGCTTGACGATATTCCCATGTGTCCTCGGGAGCGCTTTACATCATATAAGAGTTTGTCCAGGCTTGTCCTTTGGTACAAAAAGGATTGGGCCACCTTGCTGCACCTTATTTACTTTTGTTACTTGTTGCTCGTTACAAATTATCCTATTGCAAAACTACCTGTTACCACTTATTTCAGTACTTGCAGAGAATACCTTGCTGGAAACCGCTTATATTTTCCTTCTGCTCCTCGTTGGGTTCGACACTCTTACTTATCAAAAGGACTACGATAGATCCCCTATACTTGTGGGTCATCAATGTATTACGGAACGAGTAAAGAGACTTGCCGGTAACGAGATTGAACTAGGTATTGAGATACTGACGATCGAATCTCGGGCAAGTAACAGACCGATGACAAAGGGAACAACGTATGTTGTTATGCGGTCTGACCGATAAAGATCTTCATAGAATATGTGGGAGCCAATATGAGCATCCAGGTTCCACTATTGGTTATTGACCGGAGACATGTCTCAGTCATGTCTACATAGTTCTCGAACCCGTAGGGTCCGCACGCTTAAAGTTTCGATGACGGTTATATTATGAGTTTATGAGTTTTGATGTACCGAAGGTTGTTCGGAGTCCCGGATGTGATCACGGACATGACAAGGAGTATCGAAATGATCGAGACATGAAAATTGATATATTGGAAGCCTATATTTGGATATCGGAAATGTTTCGGGTGAAATTGGGATTTTACCGGAATACCGAGGGGTTACCGGAACCCCCCGGGGGCTTAATGGGCCATAGTGGGCCTTAGTGGAGAAGAGGAGAGGCGGCTAGGGCAGGGCCACGCGCCCCTCCCCCTTTCCTTCCTCTCCCCCTCCTCTTCCCCCTTCTCCTAATCCAACAAGGAAGGGAGGGAGTGCTACACCCGGTGGGAGTAGGACTCCTCCTGGCGCGCCTCCTCCTGTCTGGCTGCACCTCCCCCTTTGCTCCTTTATACACGGGGGCAGGGGGCACCCCAAAGACACAACAATTGATTTGATCTTTTAGCCGTGTGCGGTGCCCCCCTCCACCATATCCCACCTCGATAATACTGTAGCGGTGCTTAGGCGAAGCCCTGCGTTGGTAGAACATCGTCATCGTCACCCCGCCATCGTGCTGACGAAACTCTCCCTCAACACTTGGCTGGATCAGAGTTCGAGGGACGTCATCGGGCTGAACGTGTGCTGAACTCGGAGGTGCCGTGCGTTCGGTACTTGATCGTTCGGATCATGAAGACATATGACTACATCAACCGCGTTGTGCTAATGCTTCCGCTTTCGGTCTACGAGGGTACGTGGACAACACTCTCCCTTCTCGTTGCTATGCATCACCATGATCTTGCGTGTGCATAGGATTTTTTTGAAATTACTACGTTCCCCAACAGGTTGAATTGACAACTCAGCTGCTAATACTTGAGAATATTCTTTGGCTCCCCTTGTGTCGAATCAATAAATTTGGGTTGAATACTCTACCCTCGAAAACTGTTGCGATCCCCTATACTTGTGGGTTATCAAGACTATTTTCTAGCGCCGTTGCCGGGGAGCATAGCTCTATTCTTTGAGTCACTTGGGATTTATATCTGCTGGTCACTATGAAGAACTTGAAAGATGCAAAAACAAAAATTTATCCCTCAACTACGAGGGGAGGTAAGGAACTGCCATCTAGCTCTGCACTTGATTCACCTTCTATTTTGAGTAAGCTTGCGACACCTAAACCTGCTTCTGTTATTAATTCTGATATGTCGCATGTTATTGATGATGCCACTTCTGCTATGCATGATACTTATGATGAAACTACTTCTATGCTTGATACTATTGTGCCACTTGGTGAATTTCTTGATGAACAACTTGCGAGGGCTAGAGAGAATGAAATTATTGAAACTAATAATATTGATGAAAGTGATGATGAAGATTCTCCACCTAGATATGAATTACCTGTTGTTCCTGAGGGTTATGTTATGGATGAAGAAACTTCTAGAGACTTTCTTGCTTGCAATGATAGAAGTGATCTTAAGAAACTATTAGCTAAGCTGAAACAAAAAACTCTGAATGCTAGAATGAAATATGATCCTGCTTACGCTACTTCACCTATCTTTGTTACTGATAAGGATTATGAATTCTCTGTCGATCCTGATATAATTACTTTGGTTGAATCTGATCCTTTCTATGGCTATGAATCTGAAACTGTTGTGGCACATCTTACTAAATTAAATGATGTAGCTACCCTGTTCACTAATGATGAGAAAACTCGCTACTATTATATCCTTAAATTATTTCCGTTCTCATTAAAGGGTGATGCTAAGATATGGTTTAATTCTCTTGATCCTGGTTGTGTGCGTAGTCCCTAGTATATGATTTATTACTTCTCTGCTAAATATTTCCCCGCTCATAAGAAACAAGCTGCTTTAAGGGAAATATATAATTTTGTGCAAATTGAAGAAGAGAGTCTCCCACAAGCTTGGGGGAGGCTTCTCCAATTACTTAATGCTTTGACTGATCATCCTCTCAAGAAAAATGAAATACTTGATATCTTTTGTAATGGACTAACCTATGCTTCCAGAGATTACCTGGATAGTTGTGCTGGTTGTGTTTTCAGGGAAAGAACACCAGATGAAGCTGAAATTTTATTGAATAATATGTTGACCAATGAAAATAATTGGACACTTCCTGAGCCAACCCCTAAGCCAACTCCGAAGAAAAGGGGTGTTCTATTTCTCAGTCCTGAAGATATGCAAGAGGCATAGAAATCTATGAAGGAAAAAGGTATTAAAGCTGAAGATGTTAAGAATTTACCTCCTATTGAAGAAATACATGGTCTTAATTTACCACCTGTTGAAGAAACACATGGTCTTGATAACCCGACACAGGTAGTAAAGGTAAATTCTCTCAATAGATATGATAAAGCTGAAATACATCCTACTAAGTTTGCTAGCCAATGTTTGGATGAGTTTGATAACTTTATGGTTAAGCAAGAAGACTTCAATGCTTATTTTGGTAGAGAATTAAAACATAATGCTTATTGATTGAATACTTGAGTGATTATATGGCTAATGTTAAAGGTGAACTAAAACTTATTAGTAAACATGCTTCTATGGTTACCACTCAAGTAGAACAAGTACTTAAAGCTCAGAATGATTTGCTCAATGAATTAAATAATAAGAATGATAATGCTGTTAGAGTTATGACTAGAGGTGGTAAAATGACTCAGGTGCCCTTGTATCCTGAGGGCCATCCTAAGAGAATTGAGCAAGATTCTCAGAGAAATAATATTGATGCACCTAGTCCTTCTAAGAGGAAGAAAAAGAAAAATGATAGGACTTTGCATGCTTCTAGTGAACCTGTTGTAGACACACCTGAGAATCCCAATGATATTTCTATTTCTGATGCTGAAACCCAATCTGGTAATGAACATGAACCTAGTGATAATGTTAATGATGATGTTCATGTTGATGCTCAACCTAGCAATGATAATGATGTAGAAACTGAACCTGATGTTGATCTTGATAACCCACAATCAAAGAATCAACATTATGATAAGAGAGACTTTGTTGCTAGGAAGCACGGTAAGGAAAGAGAACCATGGGTTCATAAACCCATGCCTTTTCCTCCCAAACCATCCAAGAAAAAGGATGATGAGGATTTTGAGCGCTTTGCTGAAATGATTAGACCTATCTTTTTGCGTATGCGATTAATTGATATGCTCAAAATGAATCCTTATGCTAAGTACATGAAAGATATTGTTACTAATAAAAGAAAGATACCGAAAGCTAAAATTTCCACCATGCTTGCTAATTATACTTTTAAAGGTGGAACACCTAAGAGGATTGAGAAAGATTCTCAGAGAAATGGTATTGATGCACCTAGTCCTTCTAAAAAGAAGAAAAAGAAAAATGATAAGACTTTGCATGCTTCTAGTGAACCTATTGCTGAACCACCTGAGAATCCCAATGATATTTCTATTTCTGAAACTGAAACACAATCTGGTAATGAACATGAACCTAAAATGTTAATGATGATGTTCATGTTGGTGCTCAACCCAGTAATGATAATGATATAGAAATTGGACCTGTTGTTGATCTTGATAACCCACAATCAAAGAATCAACGTTATGATAAAAGAGACTTTGTTGCTAGGAAACACGGTAAGGAAAGAGAGCCTTCGGTTCAGAAACCCATGCCTTTTCCTCCTAAGCCATCCAAGAAAAAGGATGATGAGGATTTTGAGCGCTTTGCTGACATGATCAGACCTATCTTTTTGCGTATGCGTTTGACTGATATGCTTAAAATGAATCCTTATGCTAAGTACATGAAAGATATTGTTACTAATAAAAGAAAGATACCGGAAGCTTAAATTTCCACCATGCTTGCTAATTATACTTTTAAGGGTGGAATGCCTATGAAGCTAGGAGATCCAGGAGTACCAACTATATCATGCTCCATTAAAAGAAACTATGTTAAAACTGCTTTATGTGATCTTGGAGCCGGTGTTAGTGTTATCTCTCTCTCTCTATTTATATCGTAGAATTGAGTTGAATAAGTTCACACCTAATGAAATATTTCTACAAATGGCTGATAAATCAACTACTATACCTGTCGGTATTTGTGAGGATGTGCCCGTTGTGGTTGCAAACGTTACTATTTTAACAGACTTTGTTATTCTTGATATTCCCGAGGACGATAGTATGTCTATTATTCTTGGAAGACCCTTTTTGAATACTGCAGGGGCTGTTATTGATTGCACCAAAGGCAATGTCACTTTTCATGTTAATGGTAATGAGCATACGGTACACTTTCCGAGGAAACAACCTCAAGTCCACAATATCAATTCTATTGGAAAAATTTCAACTATTACTATTGGAGGTTTTGAATTTCCTCTTCCTACTGTCAAGAAGAAATATGATATTCTTATTGTTGGGGACATGCATATCCCCGTTGAGGTAACCTAGTGTTATTCGAAAATTCTCCGGTTCCATGTTATTCGGAAAGTGTTTGTTAACAAGACCTGATCAACCTTGTTAGTGGATTCCTTTTGATGAGCATGAGATGGATGAATTTAGAAAACACAATTCTTTGTACCCTCTTTTTACTTTCTGTTTTTTGTATTAAATAAAGCAAAAATAGTAATTTCTGTCTGTTTTCTGAATTATCCATGCAATAAAAAATACCCCAAAAATAAAAGTTCTCCAAATGCCCTGAAATTTAAATATGATTTTTTCTGGAATATTTGAGAATATCTAGCACTGAGAACACATCAGGGGGAGCAAACACCTGGCCACGAGGGTCCAGGGCGCGCCCACCCCCCTAGGCGCGCCCCATGCCTCGTGGGCCCACAGTGGCTCCCCTCCACTTATTCCAGCTACCACACACTCCCTCTTCCTCCCCAAAACATCACTAGTCAGCTCAAACCCAAGCCCAAGCTCATCTTGCTGCCATTTTTGATCTCCTTGCTCGAAGCTCCATTCACAAAACTGCTTTGGGGGATTGTTCTTTGGTATGTGACTCCTCCATTGGTCTAATTAGTTTTTGTTCTAGTGCTTTATTCATTGCAAATTTTTGCTGATTAGGTGACCCTATTCTTGAGCTTGCATGCCAAATTTATATTGTCAAAAGTAGCTTTAATGCATGATATATCCTCTAGGCACTTGTGGGAGTAGTTGCTATCAATTTTGTTGAGTTTGGTTCACTTTTATTTTGAATTTACTAAAAATTTCAGAAATTTTCAGAAAAAGGTGAAGAGATTTTTGAGGGGCTCATCGAGCCGAAGCTCGAAGGATAAACAAAGTGAAGAGAACAAGAAGCCCAAGTATAATCTCCCTCGCACCGCGGAGGCCCGACCGTGTGAATGGCCTTGTGATGATTTCTTGAGAGCAGCCGAGATTTGTGATGATTTCTATGAATTGGCTGAGAATGCAGGCCTCACCGACTTCCTCCGTGACCAACGCGAACAGTATCTCTTACTCACTAATATCTTTGTGCAAAATTTTCATTTCCATTCTAGGAGGTCACCACCTACGGTGGATTTTTATTTATATGATGAGTATAAGGAGATGACCCTTCGTGAATTTTGTGAGGTTTGCAAGTTGCCCTTTTCAGGCATCATAGAGGAACCACATCGTGACAATGTGGATGGGTTTATTGATACCATTGCTGTAGGGGAAACGAGGAAGGTTTCGGACGCACGAATTACTAGCATACACTTTCCTGTTCTACGTTACTTTGCTATATTTGCTAGTAGATGCTTAATTGGGCGCGGAAACTATGGAAACCTGAGTGCCCCTGATATTGTTATTTTGTGCCATGCCTTATTTCGTGATGACACATTTAGTATGGGTGCTATTGTTGCAAAGCGGTTAAACCTTAACCGTACTAAGGGCCCCATCTTGGGAGGCATCTTCGCCTTGCGCCTCGCTGCATACTATAACATACCTATTAGGCATTATGAGAAAGAAGAAAAAGTGCTGCCTCCTGTTTATCTAGATTATAAGAGTATGGTAGCACATGATTTTATTGTTAAGAATAGGGAAACAACGCTTAAGTACAAATTAATATTTCGTAAAAATCATCCTGAGACTATTACCTTGCCTGCTCCTTCCTTGTTTGATTTATCTGCAGGCAAGTACCTTGTTCCGTTGGAGGCCATTCACGCCTACCGGAACCCTACATCAGCTACAGAGCCAAAGCCGGAACCACAATTTGATCCTCCACGACAGTCTGATTACCAGTGGGATCCGGAGGTGATTGCCAACCAGTGGCAATCCAAGGCTTCTTCACAGTACGACCCCAACTACAACTTTGGATATCCGCCAGGCCAGCCGTGGCCATAGACCAACTTAGGCCAAAAGCCTAAGCTTGGGGAGTACGTATTTCTCACCGACATTACATTCATGTTCACACACTCATTGCTAATTGTCGGTGCTCATACTTTTTCATTGTATCATCCATGCTAGTTTATTTTCCTTTTTATGCTTTTTTCTTGTGTGTTTAATAAACCATAAGAAAAACCAAAAAATTAGTTGTAGCTTTTAATTAGTTTACTTTCCATGCTTGTAGTAGTAA
This sequence comes from Triticum urartu, assembly GCF_003073215.2. NCBI lineage: Eukaryota > Viridiplantae > Streptophyta > Magnoliopsida > Poales > Poaceae > Triticum > Triticum urartu. Next base: position 410,878,706 of record NC_053024.1, read on the forward strand.
TTAAAAAGAAAACCCAAAAAGATTTCTCGTTCTTCTTTTGCTTGTTGGGAGCTTTCCCGTGTAAATAGTTTTGTTTCTTTTCTTTGGGGGTCGAGAGGAGAAGACCATAATTAAAATGTTAAAGTGGTTCTTATATGCATTATTGTTGATCTGACAAAGAGACCATATTACCTTGTCTTCTCTCTTGAATTGAATGCTTGCAGATTCCAGCTTAGTCCAATGCACGTGCACTATTATTATTATCCACACTATTTGGTCGTGCAAGTGAAAGGCAATAATGATGATTATATGATGAACTTATTGAGATGAGAAAAGCTGCTATGAACTCGGCCTCTCTTGTTTTTGTAAATATGATTAGTTCATCTTTCCTGATTCAGCCTATTATGAATAAACATGTTTGCAATGACAATTAGAGATTATAGTTGCTTATGCCATGCTTAATTAGCTAGGAGCTTATAATGGTTTACCTTGCGTGCCAACATGCTATTAAAATGGTTGTGATGTTGTATGATAGGGTGGTATCCCCTTTTGAACGATTCGAGTGGCTTGACTTGGCACGTGTTCACGCATGTAGTTGAAACAAAATCAACATAGCCTCTACGATATTTATGTTCATGCTGCATTATATCCTACTCATGCTTGCATTCGGTGTTGATTAATTTTAATGCATGTTCATGACTGTTGTCGCTCTCTACTTGGTCGCTTCCCAGTCTTTTGCTAGCCTTCACATGTATTAAGCGGGAATACTGCTTGTGCATCCAATTCCATAAACCCCAAAGTTGTTCCATATGAGTCCACCATACCTACCTATATACGGTATCTACCTGCCGTTCCAAGTAAATTTGTATGTGCCAAACTCTAAACCTTCAAATAAACATTCTGTTTTGTATGCTCGAATAGCTCATGTATCAACTAGGGCTGTCTGTATCTTCCATGCTAGGCGGGTTATTCTCAAGAGGAGTGGACTCCGCTCCTCACTCACGAGAAAGTGGCTGGTCACCGGGATGCCTAGTCCCATGCTTTATGCAAATCAAATCAAAATAACTACAAACAAAACTCCCCCGGGATTCTTGTTAGTTGGAGGCACTCGTTGTTTCAAGCAAGCCATGGATTGATGCTTGTTGGTGGAGGGGGAGTATAAACTTTACCATTCTGTTTGGGAACCGCCTATAATGTGTGTAGCATGGAAGATATCGAGATCTCTCGGTTGTTATGTTGACAATGAAAGTATACCACTGAAAATATTATTCATATCTATTTCAAAACCGAGCTCTGGCACCTCTACAAATCCCTACTTTCCTCTGCGAAGGGTCTATCTATTTACTTTTATGTTGAGTCATCATCCTCTTATTAAAAAGCACCAATTGGAGAGCACTGCTGTCATTTGCATCCATTACTATTAGTTTACATTGAGTATGACTTGACTGGATCTCTTTTACCATGAATTATAATGTCTAGTCAGTCCTTGATCTTTAAAGGTGCTCTGCATTTATGTTTTGCGGTCTCAAAAAGGGCTAGCGAGATACCATCTTGTTATATCATATCATGATTGTTTTGAGAAAGTGTTGTCATCCGAGATTTATTATTATTGCTCGCTAGTTGATTATGCCATTGATATGAGTAAACATGAGACCTAAATGTTATTGTGACTATGGTTAGTTCATAATCTTTGCTGAAAACTTGAATGCTGGATTTACATATTTACAACAACAAGAGCAAACAGAGTTTGTAAAAGTTTTTCTTTATCACTTTCAGTTTATCAACTGAATTGCTTGAGGACAAGCAAAGGTTTAAGCTTGGCGGAGTTGATACGTCTCCATCGTATCTACTTTTCCAAACACTTTTGCCCTTGTTTTGGACTCTAACTTGCATGATTTGAATGGACCCCCGGACTGACGCTGTTTTCAGCAGAATTGCCATGGTGTTATTTTTGTGCAGAAATAAAAGTTCTCGAAATGACATGAAAATCAACGGAGAATTATTTTGGAATATATAAAAAATACTGGAAGAAAGATCCATGTCAGGGGGGCCACCACCTGTCCACGAGGGTGGGGGGCGCGCCCTACCCCCTGGGCGCGCCCCCTGCCTCGTGGGCCCCCTGACGCTCCACCGACCTCAACCTTGACTCCATATATTCACTTTCGGGGAGAAAAAAAGCCAGAGAGAAGGATTCATCGCGTTTTACGATACGGAGCCACCGCCAAGCCCTAAACTCTCTCGGGAGGGCTGATCTGGAGTTTGTTCGGGGCTCCGGAGAGGGGAATCCGTCGCCATCGTCATCATCAGCCTTCCTCCATCACTAATTTCATGATGCTCACCGCCGTGCGTGAGTAATTCCATCGTAGGCTTGCTGGACGGTGATGGGTTGGATGAGATTTATCATGTAATCGAGTTAGTTTTGTTAGGGTTTGATCCCTAGTATCCACTATGTTCTGAGATTGATGTTGCTATGACTTTGCTATGCTTAATGCTTGTCACTAGGGCCCGAGTGCCATGATTTCAGATCTTAACCTATTATGTTTTCATCAATATATGAGAGTTCTTGATCCTATCTTGCAAGTCTATAGTCACCTACTATGTGTTATGATCCGGCAACCCCGAAGTGACAATAATAGGGACCACTCCCGGTGATGACCGTAGTTTGAGGAGTTCATGTATTCACTATGTGTTAATGCTTTGGTCCGGTACTCTATTAAAAGGAGGCCTTAATATCCCTTAGTTTCCAATAGGACCCCGCTGCCACGGGAGGGTAGGACAAAAGATGTCATGCAAGTTCTTTTCCATAAGCACGTATGACTATATTCGGAATACATGCCTACATTACATTGATGAATTGGAGCTAGTTCTATGTCACCCTATGTTATGATTGTTACATGATGAACCGCATCCGGCATAATTCTCCATCACCGATCCAATGCCTACGAGCTTTCCATATATTGTTCTTCGCTTATTTACTTTTCTGTTGCTATTGTTACAATCACTACAGAACCCAAAAATATTACTTTTGCTACCGTTACTTTTTCTATCGTTACCACTAGTATCACATTACTTTGCTGCATATATTAAGTTATCCAGGTGTGGTTGAATTGACAACTCAGCTGCTAATACTTGAGAATATTCTTTGGCTCCCCTTGTGTCGAATCAATAAATTTGGGTTGAATACTCTACCCTCAAAAACTATTGCGATCCCCTATACTTGTGGGTTATCAAGATACTCTCAACCTTGGGCTCATTAAAAGGATTGGCATGGGGGAGAATAATGGTATATGTCTTCATAATTGGATTCCACGTGACTACCAATTAAGACCAATCTGCTGAAAGTCATCAAACCCACCTCAGTTGGTCTCAGACCTAATTGATCACAGCTCGACATCTTGGAATCAAGCCAAGCTCGCGGAGCACTTCATTGACATGGATAAGGACACAATTCTTAATATTCCTCTCAGTATGCGAGTTCAACAGGAATTTTGGTCGTGGCACTATGATAAGAGGGGGGGTCTTTTCAGTGAGATCAGCTTGTAGATTATTGGTCGGGGCAAAGAAGCATCAGACCAACTGGCTGGAACATAATTCAGGCCATTGTGATATATGGTGGCGGATAGGAAATCATGGAAGAAACTTTGGGGTCTACAAGTTCCTGATAAGATCCAAGTGTTTGCATGGCGCCTTTCTCAAACTTCACTTCCCACCGGTGATGTGCGCAGCCACATGAAGATGGCCGATACGCCGGCATGTGGAATATGCCATGCGGACCGAGACACATGGCATCACTCATTATTTGAATGTCGAATGGCTAAGTGCGTGTGGGCACTAATGGAGGAGGAGCTGACAGATGTTGTTATTTCAAACCGTTCTGAAGATGCCAAGGTATGGCTGTTCTGGTTGCTAGAAACGGTACCGCCGGCGGAGCTTACACATGTGCTCGTCGCAACGTGGGTGATCTGGTGGGCTCGGATATGCACCATACATGACGATCTCTTCCAGAATCCGATGAGTACTGCCTGCTTCATCACTAAATTCATTTAAGAACTAGAATCAATTCCCAGACGCTCCTCACCTCCGCCCAGGGACATGTCTGCAAGGAATGAGAACCTGCATGTAAGGATCATGCATTCTAGGGAATCACATATGCCAAGGGGTGCATGTCTACCACCAGCTGAGTGTGAAATAAAAATTAATGTGGATGGTGGTCTTTCCTGGATGGAAATAAGGGCGTAGCCGTTTCTGTATGCAGAGACAAGTTTGGGAATTATTTGGGGGCGTCTGCGGTCGTATTTGCTGTCCTTGTTGACCTGGCAACGCTGGAAGCCCATGCATGCAACAAAGCTATAACACTTGCTACGGATCTCCATTTGAATTCAATCTGCATTGCCACTGATTGTGCAGAAGTGGTGAATAACTTAGGAAAGTATGCTCCATGTTGATATTCAAAGCCATGCTTTCCAAGATTTCAACATTATTCATGAGAACCGCAAACATAATGGGGAAGCTCACTCGTTAGCTAAGGCAGCTCCCTCTCTTTCTATTGGGCACCATCTGTGGCTTACAGTTTTTCCCGACATCATGTGTATCCCTTTGAACATTATTTCCTAATAAAGTTTACAGATTCTAAAAAAAGGAGATCCCATTCGCTGCAGCAAGACCGAAGTAGCACTCGTTTAAAGCAAGATATAGTCCGCCACGAGGAAACCCATCTATCGCCGCACATGGGCCTTGGCCTCAAGAGCGCCGGCATACCGTTGCCATTTATTGCACACCATTGCGAACTCTCCCGAAACGCCAAATTAATCTGGTACGCGTAAATCTCCCATTGACAAGACCTCCACATACACCCTTGATTCCAATTTAGTAGCCTCAGTGTCCTACGAAGATTTTAAAATGCGTTTGATTACCTGCATTATGGCTTCACCAACGTTGCTCGCAAACAAGATATGGATATCGCATCCGATAAGGGACTAGTCCGTGAAGACGGATGTGGAAGCCAGTCATCCAAAACTATTAGTATAATGTCTGACAGTAAAGTAAATTTGAAATCTAAATCCATCCGTTCAAAAATTGTGTGATGGATCTCACAGCAACGCCCGATTACATCATCGCCTATCACAACAAAGAAGAAGGCAAGTATGCTTATTTTTTACATGCCCTGTCGTGGATTTGTCACGGTAGATGTCCTCATGAAAAGGACTTAGTCGTGAGGCCAACACATCTATGTGGTATCTTGAGAGGGGTTGGTCGGAACCGAGAGACGCGGGATTTTACCCAGGTTCGACCCATCATGGTGGAGGTAAAAGCCTACATCCTGCTTCATTGATATTGATGATGATGATCACGATTACAAGGGTGCTCTATCTCGAGAGCTATAGACTGGTCTGTCTAACCCTAACTTGTCCAACTCATGAAAACTTGTCCTTCTTGGGGTGCCCTGCCCCTCCTTATATAAGTTGGAGGGGCGGGTTACATGTGGAGTCCTAGTAGGACTAGGACTACTCTATTACAAGTGGAATCCTAGTCTTGCTCCCTTTGTAAGAGAATGTTCCTTATGCCTTAAACCGGCCCACCATAACATGAGTCGGCCTCCCATGAGCCGCCTTCTGGGCCATCAGGTCTTGTCGCTCTTCTGACCTGCCCGCCGGGTCACCAATGAGCCGCCAACTCTATGCGGGTTACTAGTCAATCGCCGGGTCAGGGCAGGTCACCAGTGAGTCGCCAAGTCCGGCCGAGTCATACATCCGGCCGGGTTACACCGCGCGGTATATCCCCAACATTAGCCCCCAGTTTAATTTGGATTTATCCATGTTAAAATCATCCTGCAAAATAAACACAAGAACATATTTGACAGGTTACGCTCCGGGTTAAAAGTTTTTCTGAACCGGCACCTGATCATCCTTAAGTCCTTGTCATTTCCTTCTTGATATATGCCCATGAACTCATAGCAAATCTCCTTTAGCATATATGTTCAAATTTGCCAATGCAAAAAATCCAGGCACTTCTTTTGAAAATTTCGGGTCAATAGACCAGCTTCATAGTCAATTTGTTGACATTTGCTTATTGCAGAAAAAATATTGTAAAGCATAATCCATTTTACTCAACTTCCAATGCTTAATAAAAATATTGGTCTTGGAATACTCATCTAATATTCAGCCGACTTAACGATGTAGAGCTTGTTGGGTTATGATTGCCAAAACTGTCGGTTTGTAAATATTGATGGCACCGGGTCATAATTGTTGATAACATCAAGCTTGAAAATGTATCTCCCTTATATGCATATCACTTGTAGCCCCCAAGTCTTAGGAAGGGAGCGTAGTAACATCTTAAGACTTGCTTCAATATAAATGTTGCAACCTTGAAGAAATCCAGGTTGTTTATCTCAATCACTAGTCAAAATTGAATATTCCACATATGTAGCCCCCAAGTGCCGGGTTGTCATGCTTGCAGCAATCTGGGACTTGTAATTGCCTTATGCTCATAAAAAACTTCAACCAGTATAGTCCCCAAGGGCCGGGTCATTATGCAATAATGAGTAGAGTCTTTGCATATATGATCATTGAAAATAACGTCATATGATGTAGCCTCCATCGTAGGGCTTGAACCCACGACCACAAGGTTAAGAGTCTTGTGCTCTACCAACTGAGCAATGGACCCTTCAATATAATGGATTAAAGCTTGTGTACTTTGAATTTTTGAGATGAGCAATTAGTAGCCCCTAAGGGCTGGCTCATTACGATGTGATGAGTCAGGCCTTCAATAAGCAAAAAATGGCTTTGCATTAGCCCCCAAGTGCCATGGTGCATGCTGGCAGTGACATGGGAATTCCATATTTGATATAATCATGATTTGAATAATGTAGCCCCCAAGTGCCGGGTCGTAAGCCTGCAGCGACTCGGGACTATTTCTTCCATTGCAAAATAAATCATATCCTCTGTCTGGATGATATTGTTGAATGCTTCGCATATCAACATTGAACCTTGCTCTCTGTTGTGAGCTAGTATTCTTGAATGAAGAAATAATAGCCATTACTCTGGAGCGGCTTTGAAAACCTCAATCATAATATTGGTTATTGATAACCATAATAATAATCCAGCCATGTTGGCTATTAAAGATTTGAATAATATAACCCGGCTTGAAAACCGATTCCTGCCATATAAACCAGTATATCCATGCACATATGATGCATGCTATTATTATGCAATGATGATGCAATGTATGATGATGTATGTGTATGATAACAGAGTATAAAAAATGTCGACTTTCGAAGCTCGAGTCTTACTTCAATGAAACTAGCATGATAGCCACTGGAGTATCCTCGCTTTCCATAAGCCGGCTCTCACTTGACCCAATCGATGTTTTAACCTGGATAAGTTCAGGGTCCATATGGATTGACTTATCGAGAGTACACGGGGTTCGGAGTAGCATCATGCAAACAGGAAGGTTTAACCAAGTTTCAATGAAGGTGGCTTAATAGCCTTGGGTCATCCTCGCTATCCGTAAGCCCTCCCTCGCATGACAAACCGCCATTTTAACCGTAACGAGTTCAACGTCTTATTTAAAAGATTGTCTGTTAAGAGTACGACGAGTCATTCAGGATTACCTGGTGGAGAAGCATCTTACCTACAGGCAGGATAACCTGGAATTTTTTGATGAATACACCTGGCATTCCAATCCAATTAAAAGTTTATGTCCTCTTTGGTGAATACACCTATGTTTGAACAGGATAACCCGGAAACTTTGGTGGATACACCTGGTGTCCCAAGCCAGTCAAGAGGGTAGTAATGCTATGTTCTCTTTGGTGAATACACCTATGTTTGAACAGGAAGCCCCCAAGTGATCTTTATAGCCCAGCCTATAAGCCAAATCAAATGGTAGTCATAGCTATGCTCAGTGAGCAGGAAACCCCCAAGTATTTTGTAATCATGGCGTACAAGCCGGATCAAGAGGGTAGTCATAGCCATGATCAATGAGCAGGAAGCCCCCAAGTGACCATAATAAGATTAGCCCATAAGGCAGGATACCCATGTTTGAACCGCGCATCATGGTAGCAAGTTCTCTTTGGCAACCTTTAATTTTTCTGAGAACTCGAACTCGCGAGAGATGATTTATTCTTGAACCAGACATTGAACCGAAATCTCTTCTTATAACCTAAAAACTTTCTTTTAACCGGAACTTTCTGATTGCTCGGCATTTTTAAGCCGGAAATTTTCTGACGGTCTTTAAATTTGCACCAATGTGGCACTAGCCTCCGGGACCAGGTTATCTTTTCCTCCAATAACCCAAGGTTCTTGAATTTGCCGAAACTGGCAAAATTTGCTAAGTCATGTCATCGTAGCCCCCGAGTCTCAAGATGACTCGAGGAGTTGGCTTGAGATTCCTCATACTTGACCGTGATATAAACTTCTATGTAGTTGAATAGAGGAATGCAGGAATTTATGTAAACTAGAAGCTTGAAGCGAATTGACAATCTTCGCAACACTCATTGCACACTTCCAGTATGAATTACTCAATAAACTCCGTGACATGACGGTCACCTTTGCAGTAGACAATTTGTCCTACATCAAAAACCATCGCAAGCCATAGTAATTGTTCTTTAAAGAATAAAAATGTTTCAATAAAAGTTGACTAGATAAATTTCACCTGATTCGTTCAGATGAGAGATGGTTCGTTCTATGAACAACCTTTAGTATTTGCAATGGCGATTTAGCCCCTCTCCCCTGTCCTTGCAAAAGGGGATTAACCACAGCACTGTAGCCATCACGGATAAAATAATTCCCTTCTCTGGCAGCATATGGTGAAGACCAGCAGAGGTAAAGCAGTGGCTGACGAGGCGGCAGCTGGCAACTCGAGGCGACGACGGCTAGCACTACAATATAAGCTCTCTAGGGACTGTCTTAATGCTGACAACAGCTCATCTGAACATCTCCACCAACTACCCTTCCATGATAATAGCCATGCACGTGATTGTTCTATCCAAAACTGGCAACACACATCTCCTGACAATATGGTTGATCTTTTGACTTGATCTTCCAGGTGAATACTTGATACATCTCCAACGTATCTATAATTTTTGTTTGTTCCATGCTATTATATTATCTGTTTTGGATGTTAATGGGCTTATTTATACTCTTATATATTATTTTTCGGACTAACCTACTAACCCAAGGCCCAGTGCAAATTGCTGTTTTTTTGCCTATTTCAGTGTTTCACAGAAAAGGAATATCAAACGGAATGAAACCTTCGGGAGAGTTATTTTTGGAACAAACGTGATCCAGGGGACTTGGAGTAGACGTCAAGAAAGAAACGAGGTGGCCACGAGGCAGGAGGGCGCGCCCCCACCCTCGTGGGCCCCTCGCAGCTCCACCGACCTACTTCTTCCTCCTATATATATCCATATACCCCGAAAACATCCAGGAGCACCACGAAACCCTATTTCCACCGCCGCAACCTTCTGTACCCAAGAGATCCCATCTTGGGGCCTTTTCCAGAGCTCCACCGGAGGGGGAATCGATCACGGAGGGCTTCTACATCAAAACCATAGCCTCTCCGATGATGTGTGAGTAGTTTACCACAGACCTTCGGGTCCATAGTTATTAGCTAGATGGCTTCTTCTCTCTCTTTGGATCTCAATACAATGTTCTCCTCGATCTTCTTGGAGATCTATTTGATGTAACTCTTTTTGCAGTGTGTTTGTCGAGATCCGATGAATTGTGGGTTTATGATCAAGTTTATCTATGAACAATATTTGATTCTTCTCTGAAATCTTTTATGTATGATTGTTTATCTTTGCAAGTCTCTTTGAATTCTGTTTGGTTTGGCCTACTAGATTGATCTTTCTTGCAATGGGAGAAGTGCTTAGCTTCGGGCTCAATCTTGCGGTGTCCTTTCCCAGTGACAGCAGGGGCAGCAAGGCACGTATTGTATTGTTGCCATCGAGGATAAAAAGATAGGGTTTATATCATATTGCTTGAGTTTATCCCTCTACATCATGTATCTTGCTTAATGCGTTACTCTGTTCTTATGAACTTAATACTCTAAATGCATGCTAGACAGCGGTCGATGTGTGGAGTAATAGTAGTAGATGCAGAATCGCTTGGGTCTACTTTTCATGGACGTGATGCCTATATACATGATCATGCCTAGATATTCTCATAATTATGCACTTTTCTATCAATTGCTCGACAATAATTTGTTCACCCACCGTAATACTTATGCTATCTTGAGAGAAGCCACTAGTGAAACCTATGGCCCCCGGGTCAATCTTTTATCATATAAGTTTCCAATCTATTTTATTTTGCAATCTTTAATTCCAATCTATATCAGAAAAATACCAAAAATATTTATCTTATTATTATTATCTCTATCAGATCTCACTCTCGTAAGTGACCGTGAAGGGATTGACAACCCCTTTATCACATTGGTTGCGAGGTTCTTATTTGTTTGTGTAGGTACGAGGGACTCGCGTGTAGTCTCCTACTGGATTGATACCTTGGTTCTCAAAAACTGAGGGAAATACTTAAGCTACTTTGCTGCATCACCCTTTCCTCTTCAAGGGAAAACCAACACAGTGCTCAAGAGGTAGCAATACTTCATGCATTATTGCCAGATGCACCAGATATATGCTTGGTTTTGCACCGATGTATAGGCTTCAATTCATCCATGGGAAGTAGCATCCTGGCGACTTGGCTGATGCATATAAACCCTGGCAGCTCAATAGCTCATATTCTTTTTCTGGTGTCTTGCATGAACAGCAACACACATTTACTAAAAGAAAAACTAGTACTCCTCGTCAACAGTAGTGGTAGCTTAATAGCTTGACGACGGCCGCAGGGCGGCTCAACGCGATGAGTCTCAGCAGAGGCAACCAAGAGATGGGCCACAGGGCCGGCGAGGCTAAGGTGGAGAAGGCGCACCCAGCGAGGTCTCAAGGGAGGTTCAGGGCCGACGGTTCAACAGCGGTCAGTGGCTCAACGTCAGTCGGTGTCTCATAGGCAAACACCGTTCGAAGTGAAGGTAGTAGTGAGAGGAGCGCCCATGAGATATTCCTCTTAATGTACGCCCTCATGTGTATGAAAGCTCTGTGCCACAACCGAGCACTAAAATCTGCAATTAGTAAGGCGGCAGCAATATGCACTACTGCAGGATGCTGCTAACACGACACTACGATCAGAGACCCTTCGAGAAACTGTGTGGATGTGATACGTTGGAGTAATTTTTGTTGCTCCATGCTATTATATTATCTATTTTGGATGTTAATGGGCTTTATTTAACACTTTTATATCATTTTCGGACTAACCTACTAACCAGAGGCCCAGCCCAAATCGCTATTTTTTTGCGTATTTTAGAGTTTTGCCGAAAAGGAATATCAAACAAAGTCCAAACGGAATGAAACCTTCGGGAACGTGATTTTCTCAACGAACGTGATCCAGGAGACTTGGAGTGGGCATCAAGAAACAATTGAGGAGGCCACGAGGCAGGGGGCGCGCCTACCCCCCTGGGCGCGCCCTCCACCCTCATGGGCCCCTCGTTGCCCCACCGACGTACTTCTTCCTCCTATATATATATCCATGTACCCCCAAACATCCAGGAGCACCACGAAAACCTAATTCCACCGCCGCAACCTTCTGTACCCGAGAGATCCCATCTTGGGACTTTTTTCGGAGCTCCATCGGAGGGGGCATTGATCACGGAGGGCCTCTACATCAACTCCATGGTCTCTTTGGTGATGTGTGAGTAGTTTACTTCAGACCTTCGGGTCCATAGTTATTATCTAGATGGGTTCTTCCCTCTCTTTGGATCTCAATACAAAGTTTTCCTCGATCTTCTTGGAGATCTATTCGATGTAATCTTCTTTTGCGGTGTGTTTGTCGAGATCCGATGAATTGTGGGTTTATGATCAAGTTTATCTATGAACAATATTTGAATCTCCTTGATACGTCTCCGTCGTATCTATAATTTTTGATTGTTCCATGCCAATATTCTACAACTTTCATACACTTTTGGCAACTTTTTATATTATTTTTGGGACTAACATATTGATCCAGTGCCCAGTGCCAGTTCCTGTTTGTTGCATGTTTTATGTTTCGCAGAATATCCATATCAAACGGAATCCAAACGGGATAAAAACGGACGGAGAATATTGTTGGAATATTTGGAGAATTCCAGAAGAAAAATCCACGCAAGATGGTGCCCAAGGTGGCCACGAGGCAGGGGGCGCGCCTGCCCCCCTGGGCGCGCCCCTGACCCTTGTGGGCCACCCATAAGGCAGTTGATGCTCTTCTTCGGCCGCAAGAAAGCTACTTTTTGGTAAAAAAAATCACGGCGAAGGTTTCGGTCCAATCGGAGTTACGGATCTCCATATATATACGAAACGGTGAAAGGGCAGCAGAAACAGAATGCAGAAACAGAGAGAGACAGAGAGACAGATCCAATCTCGGAGGGGCTCTCGCCCCTCCCATGTCATGGAGGCCAAGGACCAGAGGGGAAACACTTCTCTCATCTAGGGAGGAGGTCAAGGAAGAAGAAGACGAAGGGGCCCCATCTCCCCTTTTCTTCCCGTGGCGCCGGAATGCTACCGTGGCCATCATCATCATCACCGCGATCTACTCCAACACCTCCGTCATCTTCACCAACATCTCCATCACCTTCCCCTCTCTATCTACGGCGGTCCACTCTCCCGCAACCCGCTGTACCCTCTACTTGAACATGGTGCTTTATGCTTCATATTATTATCCAATGATGTGTTGCCATCCTATGATGCCTTAGTAGATTTTTGTTGTCCTATCGGTGGTTGATGAATTGCTATGATTGATTTAATTTGCTTGTGGTTATGTTTCTGTCCTTTGCTGCCCATCATATGAGAGCGCGCGTGGATCACACCATAGGGCTAGTTGTATGTTGATAGGACTATGTATTGGAGGGCAAGAGTGACAGAAGCTTCAACCTAGCATAGAAATTGATGCATACGGGATCGAAGGGGACCAATATATCTTAATGCTATGGTTGGGTTTTACCTTAATGAACGTTAGTAGTTGTGGACGCTTGCTAATAGTTCCAATCATAAGTGCATAGAATTCCAAGTCAGGGATGACATGATAGCAGTGGCCTCTCCCACATAATACTTTCTATCGGTCTAGTAAAGTAGTCAATTGCTTAAGGGGCAATTTCGCAACTCCTACCACCACTTTTCCACACTCGCTATATTTACTTTATTGCTTCTTTTTACAGCCCCTACTTTTCATTTACGTAATCTTTATTATCTTGCAGACCTATCCAACAACACCTACAAAGTACTTCTAGCTTCATACTTGTTCTAGGTAAAGCGAACGTCAAGCGTGCGTAGAGTTGTATCGGTGGTCGATAGAACTTGAGGGAATATTTGTTCTACCTTTAGCTCCTCGTTGGGTTCGACACTCTTACTTATCGGAAACTGTTGCGATCCCCTATACTTGTGGGTTATCAAGACCTTTTTCTGGCGCCGTTGCCGGGGAGCAATAGTTTGGGGTGAATATTCTCGTGTGTGCTTGTTTGCTTTATCACTAAGTAATTTTTATCTGCTATTCTTAGTTGTTTTGTATCTTTAGTTATGGGTAGGAAACGGAAAATACCAAAAAAATTAGTTGTACCTACTAAAACAATGGTTGAAGAACCACCCAAAATCTATCACACTGTTGAAGCTTATTACTTGGATCATCTTCGATCCCTATGTGCTCGTGCTGAAACCCCAACTCGCTTAGTTGAGGGCAAATCTTTAGATGAGCATGCTTGTTATGTGCGACACCGAATATCTAAAAAAGGGAAAATTTTACTGGGTTAAATTCATCGTTTGCAATGCTATGCTTGGAATTTATGCGAAATATATGATATTACTTGTTGTTCTGAAAACCCTAAGAAACACCTTCCCTATCAATGTGAGCTTAGTGATAATGGAATCGTATCTTCGTATGCTAAGGGTGTTTATAGTTACTATGATGTTCAAAAAATTGAAGAATTTGTTGCTTTTAAGGGTGCTTATGAAATTGCTTCTTTGATTGAAACGTATGATGCTACTCTTTACAAATCTAATTTTTTTGACATACTTAAATATTGCTATGATAATTATGCTTCTAATGCCTATGTTGAACCATATATTGAGGACTACCCCGCTGTCCAAGAAGAGATTAATATTTTGCAGGGGTCTATAGAAGAAGAAATTGATGAAACTATGAGCTCATTGGATGAAAAATATGAGGAGGAGAGCGAAGAACAAAAGGAGGAAGAGCGTATTAGCTACCCGTGCCCACCTTCTAATGAGAGTAACTCTTCAACTCATACATTGTTTAATTTCCCTTCGTGCTTACTGAAGGATGATTGCTATGATGATTGTTATGATCCCGTTGATTCTCTTGAAATATCCCTTTTTGATGATGCTTGCTATGCTTGTGGCCAAGATGCCAATATGAATTATGCTTATGGAGATGAACTTGCTACAGTTCCTTATGTTAAACATGAAATTGTTTCTATTGCACCCACACATGATAGTCCTATTATCTTTTTGAATTCTCCCGACTACACTATATCGGAGAAGTTTGCCCTTATTAAGGATTATATTGATGGGTTGCCTTTTACTGTTGCACATGATAATTTTTATGAATATAATATGCATGTGCTTGCTTCTCCTATTTGCAATTATTATGAGAGAGGAACTATATCTCCACCTCTCTATGTTTCCAATATGATAAAATTGCAAGAAACTGCTTATGCTATGCATTGGCCTTTACTATGTGTGCATGAATTGTTCTTTTATGACATGCCGATGCATAGGAAGAGAGTTAGACTTCGTCATTAGATGATATATGTTGCTTTGTGCTCACTACTAAATTACAAATCATTGCTAATTAAAATCGGCTTTGATATACCTTGGGATCCAGGTGGATTCACTACTTGAGCACTATATGCCTAGCTTAATGGCTTTAAAGAAAGCGCTGCCAGGGAGACAACCCGGAAGTTTTAGAGATTCATTATTTCTGTTGAGTGCTTTCATATAGTTTAAAAACAAAATAAAAATAAAGAGGGGAACCCAAAACTCTTTCAAAAAGGAAAGTGAAAGTGAGAGAGACAAGCATTGTTGAAGTGGGAGAGCTCCTTGAACTTTGTTCATGCTCACGGCAACTTTGTGAATCTTGATTACAGAAACTTTTCAACAAAAATAATTACCCCCCTGTACAATTCCATTGTATTATAAAAATAATGTGCCAAGGTTTGCCTTTAGGATGTTTACATTTGCTTGATGGTTTGTACGGTGCAGGACAGAAACTTTGGCTGTAGTGCGCGATTGTACATTTTTAGTTGGAACGTCAAACGGTTCTGATTCTTTTTGCACTGTCTTTCCATGAATTTTTTTTATTTTTCCTAATTTTGGTAGAATTTTTCAAGTATCATAAGTATGGTGAATGTTCATATTTTAGACTGTTCTGTTTTTGACAGATTCTGTTTTTGATGCATAGTTTGCTTGTTTTGATGAAACTATCAATTTATATCAGTGGATTAAGCCATGGAAAAGTTATATTACAGTAGACACAATGCAAAAACAAAATATGAATTGGTTTGTAACAGTACTTAGAGTAGTGATTTGCTTTATTATACTAACGGATCTTACCGAGTTTTCTGTTGAAGTTTTGTGTGGATGAAGTGTTCGATGATCGAGAAGGTCTTGATGTGAGAAGAAGGAAGAGAGGCAAGATCTCAAGCTTGGGGATGCCCAAGGCACCCCAAGTAAATATTCAAGGAGACTCAAGCGTCTAAGCTTGGGGATGCCCTGGAAGTCACCCCCTCTTTCTTCAACAAGTATCAGTATGTTTTCGGATTCGTTTCGTTCATGCGATATGTGCAATCTTGGAGCGTCTTTTGCATTTAGTTTTCATTTTTATTTTATGCACCATGCTGGTATGAGATAGTCCTTGGTTGATTTATAGAATGCTCTATGCACTTTACTTATATCTTTTGAGTATGGCTTTATAGAATGCTTCATGTGCTTCACTTATATCATTTGAAGTTTGGATTGCCTATTTCTCTTCACTTAGACAACCCCATTTACAGAAT
Organism: Triticum urartu; assembly: GCF_003073215.2. Taxonomy (NCBI): domain Eukaryota; kingdom Viridiplantae; phylum Streptophyta; class Magnoliopsida; order Poales; family Poaceae; genus Triticum; species Triticum urartu. Next base: position 410,894,774 of record NC_053024.1, read on the forward strand.
GCTCTTTTGCTTCACTTATATTTGTTAGAGCGTGTGCATATATTTTGAAGAAAGAATTGAACTCTCTTGCTTCACTTATATCCATTTAGAGAGATGACAGGAATTGGTCATTCACATGGTTAGTCATAAAATCCTACATAAAACTTGTAGATCACTGAATATGATATGTTTGATTCCTTGCAATAGTTTTGCGATATAAAGATGGTGATATTAGAGTCATGCTAGTGGGTAGTTGTGGATTGTAGAAATACTTGTGTTGGAGCTTGTGATTCCCGTAGCATGCACGTATGGTGAACCGTTATGTGATGAAGTCGGAGCATGATTTATTTATTGATTGTCTTCCTTGAGTGGCGGTCGGGGACGAGCGATGGTCTTTTCCTACCAATCTATCCCCCTAGGAGCATGCGCGTAGTACTTTGTTTCGATAGCTAATAGACTTTTGCAATAAGTATGTGAGTTCTTTATGACTAATGTTGAGTCCATGGATTATACGTACTCTCACCCTTCCATCATTGCTAGCCTCTCTAGTATCGCGCAACTTTCGCCAGTACCATAAACCCACCATATACCTTCCTCAAAACAGCCACCATACCTACCTATCATGGCATTTCCATAGCCATTCCGAGATATATTGCCATGCAACTTCCATCATCATCATATACATGACTTGAGCATTCATTGTCATATTGCTTTGCATGATCATAAGATAGCTAGCTTGATGTTTTCATGGCTTGTCCGTTTTTTGATGTCATTGCTATGCTAGATCATTGCACATCCCGGTACACTACCGGAGGCATTCATATAGAGTCATATCTTTGTTCTAGTATCGAGTTGTAATATTGAGTTGTAAGTAAATAAAAGTGTGATGATCATCATTATTAGAGCATTGTCCCAGTGAGGAAAGGATGATGGAGACTATGATTCCCCCACAAGTCGGGATGAGACTCCGGACTTTAAAAATAAAAAAAAGAGGCCAAAGAGCCCACCAAAAAAAGAAAAAAAGAAAAAAAAAAAGAAAAAAATGAGAGAAAAAGAGAGAAGGGGCAATGTTACTATCCTTTTACCACACTTGTGCTTCAGAGTAGCACCATGTTCTTCATATAGAGAGTCTCTTGAGTTATCACTTTCATATACTAGTGGGGATTTTCATTATAGAACTTGGCTTGTATATTCCGATGATGGGCTTACTCAAACGCCCGAGGTCTTCATGAGCAAGCAAGTTGGATGCACACCCACTTAGTTTTCATTCTGAGCTTTCATACACTTATAGCTCTTAGTGCATCCGTTGCATGGCAATCCCTACTCACTCACATTGATATCTATTGATGGGCATCTCCATAGCCCGTTGATATGCCTAGTTGATGTGAGACTATCTTCTCCTTTTTGTCTTCTCCACAACCACCATTCTATTCCACCTATAGTGCTATGTCCATGGCTCACGCTCATGTATTGCGTGAAAGTTGAAAAAGTTTGAGAACGTCAAAAGTATGAAACAATTTCTTGGCTTGTCATCGGGGTTGTGCATGATGTGAATATTTTGTGTGGTGAAGATGGAGCATAGCCAGACTATATGATTTTGTAGGGATAACTTTTTTGGCCTTGTTATTTTGAAAATACAGGATTGCTTTATTAGTGGGCTTGAAGTATTATTGTTTTTATGTCAAATGATAGACTATTGCTTTGAATCACTCGTGTCTTAATATTCATGCCATGATTAGATATGTGATCGAGATTATGCTAGGTAGCATTCCACATCAAAAATTACCTTTTTTATCATTTACCTACTCGAGGACGCTGATACGTCTCCGTCGTATCTATAATTTTTGATTGTTCCATGCCAATATTCTACAACTTTCATACACTTTTGGCAACTTTTTATATTATTTTTGGGACTAACATATTGATCCAGTGCCTAGTGCCAGTTCCTGTTTGTTGCATGTTTTATGTTCCGCAGAATATCCATATCAAACGGAATCCAAACGGGATAAAAATGGACGGAGAATATTTTTGGAATATTTGGAGAATTCCGGAAGAAAAATACACGCGAGACGGTGGCCGAGGTGGCCATGAGGCAGGGGGCGCGCACCTGACCCTCGTGGGCCACCCGTAAGGCGGTTGATGCCCTTCTTAGGCCGCAAGAAAGCTAATTTTTGGTAAAAAATCACGGCGAAGGTTTCGTTCCAATCGGAGTTACGGATCTCCATATATATACGAAATGGTGAAAGGGCAGCAGAAACAGAACGCAGAAACAGAGAGAGACAGAGAGACAGATCCAATCTCGGAGGGGCTCTCGCCCCTCCCATGCCATGGAGGCCAAGGACCAGAGGGGAAACCCTTCTCCCATATAGGGAGGAGGTCAAGGAAGAACAAGACGAAGGGCCCCCCTCTCCTCTTCTCTTCTGGTGGCGCCGGAACACTACCGTGGCCATCATCATCATCACCGTGATCTACTCCAACACCTCCGCCATCTTCACTAACATCTCCATCACCTCCCCCCCTCTATCTACAGCGGTCCACCCTCCCGCAACCCGCTGTACCTTCTACATGAACATGGTGCTTTATGCTTCATATTATTATCCAATGATGTGTTGCCATCCTATGATGTCTGAGTAGATTTTCGTTGTCCTATCGGTGGTTGATGAATTGCTATGATTGATTTAATTTGCTTGTGGTTATGTTGCTGTCCTTTGGTTCCCATCATATGAGAGCGCGCGTGGATCACACCATAGGGTTAGTTGTATTTTGATAGGACTATGTATTGGAGGGCAAGAGTGACAGAAGCTTCAACCTAGCATAGAAATTGATGCATACGAGATCGAAGGGGGACCAATATATCTTAATGCTATGGTTGGGTTTTACCTTAATGAACGTTAGTAGTTGCGGACGCTTGCTAATAGTTCCAATCATAAGTGCATAGAATTCCAAGTCAGGGATGACATGCTAGCAGTGCCTCTCGCACATAATACTTGCTATCGGTCTAGTAAAGTAGTCAATTGCTTAAGGGGCAATTTCACAACTACTACCACCACTTATCCACACCCGCTATATTTACTTTATTGCTTCTTTGTACAGCCCCTACTTTTTATTTACGTAATCTTTATTATCTTGCAAACCTATCCAACAACACCTACAAAGTACTTCTAGCTTCATACTTGTTCTAGGTAAAGCGAACGTCAAGCGTGCGTAGAGTTGTATCGGTGGTCGATAGAACTTGAGGGAATATTTGTTCTACCTTTAGCTCCTCGTTGGGTTCGACACTCTTACTTATCGAAAACTGTTGCGATCCCCTATACTTGTGGGTTATCACTCCTCTGAATTCTTTTATGTATGATTGGTTATCTTTGCAAGTCTCTTCGAATTATCAGTTTGGTTTGGCCTACTAGATTGATCTTTCTTGCAATGGGAGAAGTGCTTTGCTTTGGGTTCAATCTTGCGGTGTCCTTTCCTAGTGACAGCAGGGGTAGCAAGGCACGTATTGTATTGTTGCCATCGAGGATAAAAAGATGGGGTTTATACCATATTGCATGAGTTTATCCCTCTACATCATGTCATCTTACTTAAAGCATTACTCTGTTCTTATGAACTTAATACTCTAGATGCATGCTGGATAGCGGTCGATGTGTGGAGTAATAGTAGTAGATGCAGAATCGTTTCGGTCTACTTTTCACGGACGTGATGCCTATATACATGATCATGCCTAGATATTCTCATAATTATGCACTTTTCTATCAATTGCTCGACAGTAATTTGTTCACCCACGGTAATACTTATGCTATCTTGAGGGAAGCCACTAGTGAAACCTATGGCCCCAAGGTATATCTTCCATCATATTAATCTTCCAACACTTAGCTATTTCTATTGCCGTTTATTTTACTTTGCATCTTTATTTCTCTTTATCATAAAAATACCTTGCATCTTTATTTCTCTTTATCATAAAAATACCAAAAATATTATCTTATCATATCTATCAGATCTCACTCTCGTAAGTGATCGTGAAGGGATTGACAACCCCTTTATCGCGTTGGTTGCGAGGTTCTTATTTGTTTGTGTAGGTGCGTGGGACTCGAGCATGATCTCCTACTGGATTGATACCTTGGTTCTCAAAAACTGAGGGAAATACTTACGCTACTTTACTGCATCACCCTTTCCTCTTCAAGGGAAAACCAATGCAGTGCTCAGGAGGTAGCAAGAAGGATTTCTGGCGCCGTTGCCGGGGAGATTCGCGCCAAGTCAAGTCAAGATTTGACTCCCAGTAACGAGCCATTTCTGGCGCCGTTGCGAGGGAGTCTACGCACAAGTCAAGACATACCAAGTACCCATCACAAACTCTTATCCCTCGCATTACATTATTTGCCATTTGCCTCTCGTTTTCCTCTCCCCCACTTCACCCTTGCTGTTTTATTCGCACTCTCTTTTCCTCTCACCTTTCTTTCGCCATGTCAGAATCAAAAAGGGTTGGGGGTTCTCTCCCGAGTTTTAGTACTTTGGACAATGCTTCTACTCTCTCTAAACTCATAAATAATGATGCTATGGAAAGACCTACCGGAGTTATGAATGAGAATCTTAATAATTTTGATGAAGATGATTCTGGATTTTTTCGTTATCTACTCAATGAATCTTTGAAAGATGCTTGGGATAGACTATTAAGGATCCGGGCCAGCTATGTGCCCCAATACCAAATTGAAATTTACTTAAAGAGGTTTTATGTTGCCCTACCTTCTTCATTTAAGCATGTCTTAGATTATATATTTGAAGAAGGTTTTCTTGAAGGGGATGCCGTAGATACTTATGAAAAGATGAAAACCATATTTGGGCACCCCATGAATGAGAAGGTTGAATCCACATCTCTTTTGCTCTCCTACCAAAACGAATCTATCAAAGAGATGAAAGCTAGCTTAGATGCAAATTTCCGTAAAATGCTTAATAATTATTCTACCACTAACAAACATGTGCTTTATCAAAATAGAAATATTAATTCCATAGATAATAAGTTTTCTCTTTTCTTCCCTAAAACCAAAGATGGCAATACCTAGATCTATCCTTGCTTTTATGCCTAGCTAGGGGCTTTTAAACAATAACGCTTGTTGGGAGGAAACCCAATTTTATTTTAGTTTTTTTTCTTTTCTCTCCTGTTTAGTAATAAATAATTTATCTAGCCTCTGTTTTGGTTGTGTTTTTTGTGTTTAATTAGTGTTTTTTCCAAGTAGAACCGTTGGGAAGACTTGGGGAAAGTCTTTTTGATCTTGCTGTAAAAAAAGAAACTTTAGCGCTCACGAGAATTGCTGCCATTTTTATTTGGAAAGTGATATTTAGTTAATTATTTTTTCAGATGATTAATAGATAAATTACTCACGTCCAGCAATTTATTTTAGAATTTTTGGGGTTCCAGAAGTTTGCGTTAGCTACAGATTACTAAAGACTGTTCTGTTTTTGACAGATTCTGTTTTTCGTGTGTTGTTTGCTTATTTTGATGAATCTATGGTTAGTAAAAGAGTTTATAAACCATATAGAAGTTGGCATACAGTAGGGTTAACACCAATATAAATAAATAATGATTTCATTACAGTACCTTGAAGTGGTGTTTTGTTTTCTTTTGCTAACGGAGCCCACGAGATTTTCTATTTAAGTTCTGTGTTGTGAAGTTTTCAAGTTTTGGGTAAAGATTTGATGGATTATGGAACAAGGAGTGGCAAGAGCCTAAGCTTGGGGATTCCCATGGCACCCCAAGGTAAAATTCAAGGAACCCAAAAAGCCTAAGCTTGGGGATGCCCCAGAAGGCATCCCCTCTTTCATCTTTGTCTATCGGTAACTTTACTTGGAGCTATATTTTTATTCACCACATGATATGTGTTTTGCTTGTAGCGTCTTGTATGATTTGAGTATTTGATTTTTAGTTTACCACAATCATCATTTTTGTACACACCTTTTGAGAGAGACTCACATGATTCGGAATTTATTAGAATACTCTATGTGCTTCACTTATATCTTTTGACCCATATAGTTTTTGCTCTAGTGCTTCACTTATATCTTTTAGAGCACGGTGGTGGTTTTATTTTATAGAAATAATTGATCTCTCATGCTTCACTTATATTATTTTGAGATTCCTTTAGAACAACATGGAAATTTTCTTTTAGGAATAATATAAAAACTTTCATAGAAGTGCATTGAATACTATGAGAAGTTTGATACTTGATAATTGTTTTGAGATATGGAGATGGTGATATTAGAGCCATGCTAGTTGAGTAGTTGTGAATTTGAGAAATACTTGTGTTGAAGTTTGTGTTTCCCGTAGCATGAACGTATGGTGAACCGTTATGTGATGAAGTCAGAGAAAGATTTATTTATTGATTGTCTTCCTTATGAGTGGCGGTCGGGGACGAGTGATGGTCTTTTCCTACCAATCTATCCCCCTAGGAGCATGCGCGTAATACTTTGCTTTGATAACTTGTAGATTTTTGCAACAAGTATATGAGTTCTTTATGACTAATGTTGAGTCCATGGATTATACGCACTCTCATCCTTCCACCATTGCTAGCCTCTCTAATACCGCACACTTTTCGTCGGTATCATACACCCACCATATACCTTCCTCAAAACAGCCACAATATACCTATTATGGCATTTCCATAGCCATTCCGAGATGTATTGCCATGCAACTTTCCACCGTTCCGTTATTATGACATGCTTCATCATTGTCATATTGCTTGCGTGATCATGAAGTTGACATCGTATTTTTGGCAAAGCCACCATTCATAATTCTTCATACATGTCACTCATGCATCATTGCACATCCCGGTACACCGCCGGAGGCATTCACATAGAGTCATATTTTGTTCTAAGTATCGAGTTGTAATTCTTGAGTTGTAAGTAAATGAAGTGTGATGATCATCATTATTAGAGCATTGTCCCAAGTGAGGAAAGGATGATGGAGACTATGATTCCCCCACAAGTCAGGATGAGACTCCAGACGAAAAAAGAAAGGCCATAAAAAAAGAGAAGGCCCAAAAAAATGAGAGAAAAAGAGAGAAGGGACAATGCTACTATCCTTTTTCAACACTTGTGCTTCAAAGTAGCACCATGATCTTCATGATAGAGGGTCTCCTATGATATCACTTCATATACTAGTGGGAATTTTTCATTATAGAACTTGGCTTGTATATTCCAATGATGGGTTTCCTCAAAATGTCCTAGGTCTTCATGAGCAGGCAAGTTTGATGCACACCCACTTAATTTCTTTTGTTGAGCTTTCATATACTTATAGCTCTAGTGCATCTGTTGCATGGCAATCCCTACTCACTCACATTGATATCTATTAATGAGCATCTCCATAGCCTGTTGATACGCCTAGTTGATGTGAGACTATCTTCTCATTTTTTTGTCTTCTCCACAACCACCATTCTATTCCACATATAGTGCTATATCCATGGCTCACGCTCATGTATTGAGTGAAGATTGAAAATTTTTGAGAACATCAAAAGTATGAAACAATTGCTTGGCTTGTCATTGGGGTTGTGCATGATTTAAATATTTTGTATGGTGAAGATATAGCCTAGCTAGACTATATGATTTTGTAGGGATAACTTTCTTTGGCCATATTATTTCGAGAAGACATAATTGCTTAGTTAGTATGCTTGAAGTATTATTATTTTTATGTCAATATTAAAATTTATCTTGAATCTTTCAGATCTAAACATTCATGCCACAATAAAGAAAAATTACATTGAGAAATATGTTAGAAAGAATTCCACATCAAAAATTCTTTTTTATAATTTACCTACTCGAGGACGAGCAGGAATTAAGGTTGGGGATGCTTGATACGTCTCCAACGTATTTATAATTTTTGATTGCTCCATGCTATTATATTATCTATTTTGGATGTGAATGGGCTTTATTTTACACTTATATATCATTTTTGGGACTAACCTACTAATCGGAGGCCCAACCCATATTGCTGTTTTTTTGCCTATTTTAGAGTTTCGCCGAAAAGAAATATCAAACGGAGTCCAAGCGGAATGAAACCTCTGGGAATGTTATTTTCTCAATGAACGTGATCCATGAGACTTGGAGTCTGCGTCAAGAAACAATCGAGGAGGCCACGAGGCAGGGGGCGTGCCCACCCTCCTGGGCGCGCCCTCCACCCTCACGGGCCCCTCGTTGCTCCACCGACGTACTTCTTCCTCCTATATATATATCCACGTACCCCCCAAACATCCAGGAGCACCACGAAAACCTAATTCCACCGCCGCAACCTTCTGTACCCAAGAGATCCCATCTTGGGGCCTTTTCGGAGCTCCATCGGAGGGGGCATTGATCACGGAGGGCCTCTACATCAACTCCATGGCCTCTCCGTGATGTGTGAGTAGTTTACTTCAGACCTTCGGGTCCATAGTTATTAGCTAGATGGCTTCTTCTCTCTCTTTGGATCTCAATACAAAGTTCTCCTCGATCTTCTTGGAGATCTATTCGGTGTAATCTTCTTTTGCGGTGTGTTTGTCGAGATCCGATGAATTGTGGGTTTATGATCAAGTTTATCTATGAACAATATTTGAATCTCCTCTGAATTCTTTTATGTATGATTGGTTATCTTTGCAAGTCTCTTTGAATTATCAATTTTTTTTGGCCTACTAGATTGATCTTTCTTGCAATGGGAGAAGTGCTTAGCTTTGGGTTCAATCTTGCGGTGTTCTTTCCCAGTGACAGCAGGGGCAGCAAGGCACGTATTGTATTGTTGCCATCGAGGATAAAAAGATGGGGTTTATATCATATTGCATGAGTTTATCCCTCTACATCATGTCATCTTACTTAAAGCATTACTCTGTTCTTATGAATTTAATACTCTAGATGCATGCTGGATAGCGGTCGATGTGTGTAGTAATAGTAGTAGATGCAGAATCGTTTGGGTCTACTTGTCACGGACATGATGCCTATATACATGATCATACTTAGATATTCTCATAACTATGCTCAATTCTATCAATTGCTCGACAGCAATTCGTTTACCCACCGTAATACTTATGCTCTTGAGAGATGCCACTAGTGAAACCTATGGCCCCCGGGTATATCTTCCATCATATTAATCTTCCAACACCTAGCTATTTCTATTGCGTTTCTTTTACTTTGCATCTTTGTTTCTCTTTATCATAAAAATACCAAAAATATTATCTTAACATATCTATCAGATCTCACTCTCGTAAGTGACAGTGAAGGGATTGTCAACCCCTTTATCGGGTTGGTTGCGAGGTTCTTATTTGTTTGTGTAGGTGCGTGGGACTCGAGTGTGATCTCCTACTGGATTGATACCTTGGTTCTCAAAAACTGATGGAAATACTTACACTACTTTACTGCATCACCCTTTCCTCTTCAAGGGAAAACCAACGCAGTGCTCAAGAGGTTGCACGATGCAATAATCGCAAACGTTGCTGTATCAAAACCGCCAGAAATGATGCAAAACATTTGCGATGAATGATACATCAAACACGGTTCATATTATAGTTGCGTGTGTGATGAGGGGCATACGGTTGATTTGTACGAACTATTTGCGATGAGACAGAACAATAGAAACAAGCATTCAGATCAAGGTGTGTGCGATATACGGAATACAGTTCACTCCGATGAACCGTTTGCGATGAGTGTGGTGAACACAAACGATTCGGCGTAACAAGATGTGTGTGATACCCGTCAAACAGGACGGTAATCAGAATTGTGTGCGATTATTATAGACAGCCCATATGGTCTTTTTTTTGTGAATTGTGTGCTCATCAGGGCACATAGTTCAACAAACCAACCTGTTGGCGATAATGTAGAAGATCTCCGTCGAATACATATTACTAACCGTCTGCGAGGAGATTGACAGGATAAACAGAGATATATACAATTTGCTTAATTTAGTCCTTCTTCTTCTTGTTGTTCTTGTTGGATGGCCCCACGACATCGTCTTGGCGAGGACGCTTCTTGCCGCTGACCGCTGGTTTTCATCGCCACCGCCGTCGTCATCATTGTTGTTGTCGTCGTCGTCCTCCTCCCCGTTCGACCATTCCTCCTCCTCATCATCGTCGTCCTCTTCTTCATCCTCCGACGGCTGTCGGCATTCTAGGAACGGGGGTCCCCAGACTTGCCTGCCTGCGGCCTGCGGTGTGGCTCAAGTGGGGGGCCCAGCGCGGCCCATCTTCATCAGCTCAAGCTCAAGACCCTCGCGGGGCGGACGACAGGAAGCTTCCTCAGAGGCAGCCTCATCAGGCAGGCTCGCGAGGAGGCGAAGAGATCAAGGAAGGGGTACCTCGCGAGGAGCCCGTGACGCAAGCCATGACGATCGAGACCAGGCGGGTGCCGGCCTGCGTAGTGTCCTTGTTTCCCTTTTGGTGCAAAGGGGGCAAGCACAGGCCAAGGCATCGGGCAAAGGTTACCATTCCGGTGCAGCGAGACCAAGACCAGCAGAGCGGCAGGACGGAGGTCACCGTGGAGCCCAAGACAGTGTCATCACTAGAGCTTTTGGCAACCGAAGACCACCTTTGATCAGGATAACTTGTACTAGATGTTCCCCTTTAAAATGGCCAATTGTTGGCGCCCTTCCCGCTCATTATTTGGGGAGAGGCCCAGGGCCCCTATAAATAGAGCTAGCCACCACAGAAGGAAAGGGACACCCAAAAGGGGAAGAAAAGAGAGACAGCGAGAGATCTGGTAGAACCCTAGCAGAGAGAGAAAGAGGCGACTGAACTCGCCCCAGCAGTTCGTCGCACCAGCTTGAGAACACCTCTCGCGAGGCTGTTCTTCCCTTGTACTATTCATCATCAGCCCCTGAGGCAATCCGCCACACCACACACTGGAGTAGGGTATTACACCACAACGGTGGCCCAAACCAATATAAATCTCGTGTCCCTTGTGTTGTTCATTGTTTCCAGCTTAGATCATGTGAGGAGATTGGACGTAGATCGGTAGGGGAGAGATCTTCGCGCGCACCACAACGTTCGAACCTCAAGGGTCTGCTGGAACCCAAAATCCCACATTTTGCGCCAGGTAGGGGTGCGCCGGAATCTTTCTTCCGCTGTTCACATGTGATCTTCCGTCGTGTCCATGGCTGACGCTCGTCGGGCTCGCGCCGAGCGCCGGGCTGCTCTCGCCACCCGCGTTGCCCAGACGGCACCTGTCGGCGGACACCCTCGTCGTTCCCCGTCGCCTGCCGCCAACGCCGCCACCGGCCCGGTGGGGAACGAGCAGTAGGCCTCGTCCCAGCATCCTTCAGTACAGCGGGAGGGCCGCACCGCCACACCGTCGCTGACTCTAGCCACTTCGTCGTCCCACGCTCGTCGCGCCCCCACGGACGCGCACGCCGCGTTGCTCCTGGCAAGAGAGCTCTTGCACTACCGCCCCGTCGACGACGTCTATGAAGACTGGCTCGCCCGCATCACTGAGCTCGTCAGCGCCGCAGGGGGCTCCCCCTTGCCGTCCTTCTCGCTGCCTCGCCCTCCATTCCGTGCAGGAGGCGAGGATCAGGAGGTGCCTCCACCACCTCCTCCCCAAGGAGGCGCCCTGGCTCCAAGGCGCGCAGCCCCAGGGCGAGACCCTCCGCACCCGGCGCCTGTGCGACAAGAAAGGAGCTGCCACGAGATCCCTCATCCCCAAGAAGGTGCTCGCGCGCTCCCAGCGCCGGCGCGCCAAGATCGCATCCCTGCACCTCCATGCCAAGACCCCGCGCTGCTCCAAGCGGCGGCGCACGGTAATCCCCAGGAGCAAGCCCAGTACCAGCAAAAGGCACCGGTGGCCACAGCAGGCTGCCGCGCCCTCACCCCCGAGCTACGCGGCGTCGCATGGCTAGGCAAGTTCAAGCCTGACCTGCCCCCTCGCTACGATGGCACGGCGGACCCTGCGGAGTTCCCACAGCTCTACGAACTATGCATCGAAGCCGCCAACGGGGATGAAAGGGTCATGGCGAACTGGTTCCCCATGGCACTCAAGGACGGGGCCCGCACCTGGCTCCTGAACTGGCTCCCGGCACAATCTCCTCCTGGGACAAGATGTGCACTCGCTTCATCGCCAACTTCCAGGGCACTCACGACCGGCTCCCGGTCGTGAGCGATCTGCGCCGCATCAAGCAGCAGCAAGGGGAAACCCTGCAGAAATACATCTAGCGCTTCAACAACGCTCGCCTCAAGATCCCCAAGGTGACTGAAGAAGCCATCATCTCGGCCTTCTCCGATGGCGTACGCGACATCAAGATGAAGGAGGAGCTAGCAATCCATGAAGACCTGTGCAGATCTCTGGAGCTGTTCAACTTGGCGACCAAGTGTGCCAGGGCTGAGGAAGGGCGCCTTTCCCTCCTCGAACTCCCGGCTACCGACCCAGAAGAGAAGAAGCCCAAGGCCAAGGACGTGAAGCGCAAGGGGGCTGCCGTGCTTGCAGTGGAACCAGACACCAAGCGGGGCAGGGATCAGCCTGAGTCATCCATGGGCAGCCGGTACTGCGTGTACCACGACCTCCACACCCACAACACCAACGAATGTCAAGAGCTCAGGGCTGTGAGAGATGGACATGTCGGCCGACGCCCCGAGCGTAACGACAGGGGCTATGGCCGAGGAGGAGGAAGAGGTGGCGGACGATGGGAAGACTGTGGCCCTCGCCAAGGGTGGCGAGACCGACCTCGCAAGGATCGCTGGCAGGACCAGCCTCGCGAGGGAGGCTGGAGAGATCAGCCTCGTGAGGATCGCCTGCACGGCAACGCAGACCTTCCTCCTCTGCCACCACCGCCAAGGAGGAACGAAGACCAACATCAAGACGAGGGGGCTGGGGGCTTCCAGGAGCCGTGCGCAATTGCTTGCATCTTGGTTGGCACGCAGGCCCCAGCCTCACAGCGCATCTTCAAGCAGTTTGCTCGCGAGGTGAATGCAGTCCTCCCCAAGCTTGAGGCCACGCGCCCTCTCAGGTGGTCTGCGTGCGCTATCACGTTCAGCTCAGCGGATCAGCTCAAGTGCGCGGCAACGGCCGGAGTCCTCCCGATGCTTTGCTCCCCAGTCATCAGCAATGTGCAGGTCACCAGGACCCTCATTGACGGCGGAGCAGGACTCAATGTCCTGTCCGTCGAGACGTTCGACAATCTCCAAGTGCCGTACGATCAGCTTCAGCCAACCAAGCCCTTCTCAGGAGTCACTGATGGTTCCACTATTCCAATAGGGCAGGTTCACATTCCAGTCACCTTCGGGCAGTGCAACAACTACCGCACTGAGCTCATCGACTTCGACGTCCCCACATCCATCTACCATACAACGCCATTCTCGGGTACCCAGCCCTGGCCAAGTTCATGGCAGTGACTCACCATGGGTACAATGTCCTCAAGATGCCAGGAAGCGGCAGAGTCATCACCATACCCTGTGAAGAAAGGGACGCAGTGTGTTCACTTGAGCGCGCGTTCCAAGCTGCGGCAATCGAAGACCCAGACCACAGAAACGAAGACTTCCCGAGGCGACCCTTAAGAAGAAGAAGGTTTCTCCTGGCCCAAGCCATAAGGAGGCAGGCACCTCCGGAGGTGTTGCGTCAGGATCTGTGCCCAATCAGGGAGAGCCACCCTCTCTCACATAGGAAGGCGTGCCCAACGCCCTCCTCAGGCAGGGCTCGGGGGCTCTTTCTTGGAGAGCCACCAACCTTGCCGAGGTCGCGAGGGAGGCGCTCGGGCACCACTTGGAGGGGTGCTTCCCGGCACGTTTCCCTCAGGAAGGTACAAGGCAAGGAAAACCAAACCCTCAGGAGTTCATCGCAAGAAACACCTAGGAGCTACAGGAATCGGGAGTCATGCGCGGTAGCCACCGCCTGCCCACCGTAACCCCACATCCAGGCGAGGATGGTGGGCTGCGCGTCTGCATTGACGTGCCAGGGCTCAATCGAGCCGCGTCTCTGGAGCGCCTCTGGCCTTCGCGCGCGGGGCGTTGCGAGGTTCCACCTCACAGCTACGTTCGCATGCCTTTTGGCCTGCCGAACGCGGTCGCCGCTCATCAGCACCTGCTGAGGAGCATTCTGGAGGCTCAGGAGGTCAGGCATGGTGCGGTCCTGGCGGAGATGGAGAAGGCCCTCGGAAACCCACCAGTGCCCTCGGAGCCTCCTGAGGCTGCTGGGCCTGGGGGCTCGTAAGGATCGACGTCTTCATCGCGCATCGACCGCTTCTTCAGCATCACTTCAACTTCAACGACACCAGGTGACATCTTTCTAAGTTCCGTTTTTAGCTGGGAGCGCCCACAGGGCCGCATCATTCCCAGGTCGCGTGGGTCCGTCCCTACGGCATGTATCCGTTTTGCTTACGCTCTTTACTTACCTTGTTGGGGGCGCCCCTCGGGCTGCATCATCCCCGAGCTACTCGGGCCTGGCCCTGCGACGTTTGCTTTTCCCGCATCTACTTAAAATGAATTTCCTCCTGCGTGCTTAACATACCCGACCTAATCGCCTGCTTGATTGACGCCTACCTGTGGAGCCACTTGCTCTGGCACGACATCTGCGCACGGGTCCGTCCCTGCAACACCGATAAATCTGAGTGGTCGAGCTCTGGCCGCGGCAGCCCCGCAAGGTGCCACCTCACCAGGCCCTCAGTGCCCCAATCACTTCCTCGGAGCGACAAAGGTTGGCTGGCAACCGTAATGACAGGTCTTGTTTCTCTTCATGATTGGTGTGCAGGACCTACTCCAGGAGCAATGCTAGGGACATCGTGAGCTGTCTCTCCCTCTCTCTGGCACGGACCGCTTGCATGTTAAAAGGGGGGCGCCTGAGCATCGCGACTCATGAGCTCCTACTAGCTCTCCAGCCCTCACCCCCTGGCCTTGACCCACGTCATCGCGACCTTTCATACCAGCGGCGGCTGAGCTCGCTTGAGGGCCGGGACCTGAGGACGTAGAGCATTAAGGAAAGTGCGGGGGAGTGGGAAGAAGCTCACGAGGACCTAATCCAGCAGCGCCTCAGCTGCCACCGCTCGGGCCAGGCGCTTCGTCGAGGAACTACACCAGACTCAAGAGATAAGTCACACCCTTACAGGAGTTGAACCAACGCAGCGCAAAAACCCTCGCCTAGTGCGGCTCTGTCACGGCGACATTGCCTTCCTTTCTCGCGCAGCGAGGGCTGCTTGAGCACTAAGGGGGACCTCCTGAGCATCGCGACTCGGAGGCTCTTACCGGACCTCGGGCCGCTCACCTCCTGGCCTTGACCATGGCATCGCGACCTGGCATACCAGCGACGGCTGAAGCCTGCCTGGGGACTGGGACCTGTCAGCGTAGAGCGCCAAGTCCTCGTGAGGATAGAAAGGGGGAGCCGAGCCGAGAGAGGACAAGCACCTCACATTGATTCATATTAAGGATATAATATTCATAAAAGACATGGCAGACACCTTACATACCCCCGCGGGGTGTTGCTTCGATTCCTCGCAGGGAACAAGAGTACTAATCCTAAGGAACACTAATCGCCCGCACCGCCGCAAGGGACGCCATCATCAACAGTGGGCTGCCCAACGTCAACGCCAACCCCATCCAGATCAATGGCGTCGGCGGCTGGACACAGCTGCCCTGCTCCGAGCACGGCACGTGCTCGGGGGCTCGTAGCTATCGTCACTCGTCTCCGGAGTCGCGAGGAGCTCGGGGGAGCCACTGAATTCCCCAGCTCCTCCGCTGCTGCCTGAGGAGCTGCTGGAGGGCCAACGAGCAGGCCAGGTCCTCGCTAGTTCGTCGCCCCTGCCGCTCTCCCTGGGGCAGCATTCCAGCCGGCGCCCTTCAGCATCGAAGACCTTGAAGAACATCAAGGAGGCGCCGTCGTATTCAAGATGGATTACGAGGGCGCCTACCATCTGGCAGACCCGGGCAATTTTGCCCCAGCCCCGGGTCATGAAGACCTTGCCCGTAGCGATGACCGCGACCTCCGCTCCGGTCGCAAGGGTACCGCAGTCAGCGTGCTGCAGCCAGAGCTCCAGAGCCCCGCTTAGTGGCATCTCGAAGGCGAAGGAAGGAGGAAGGCGAATCCAAGAGCTTGGAGGCATGGCGGCGTGGAGCACGAGCTCGCGAGAGGAGCGCTCGGCGTGGACTCTAGGAGGAACAACACGCACCATCGTGACTCGCCGGCGTCGATGGCGGCATCGTCGATGTTGCTCGACGCCTTCTCCCCCAGGACCCACGACGCGGGCGTGCAAGGGTAGCGGAAACACAGGCAGCGGCTGCTCATACCAGGGCCTCGGTGCCTCCTGCTGAGCACCCTCATCTCGGTGGCAGAGGACCAGCCGCTTCTTCTGTGCAAGTGGGTCAGGACCCTCTCGGGGGGCCTTTCCCTTCTCTTCTGCAGAGAACCGGCGGATTGGTGCCATTGGCGTAAGGAGGAGCAAGAACAAGGAAGGAGAAGGAAAGGAGCAGCAGGAAGGGATGGACTGAAGGGGCTCGCACAGCCCCGTACTTATAGCCGGAGGAGGCCAACCGCTGAGCACCACGATCGCAGGTAATCATGATCGGTTTCTCTGCATGAAGGGACTTGTCAAGTCGTGCGGCCGCCGAGGCGTCGTGGGGAAGCGCAGTCGCCCACGTCCAATCAATCGCCACGGGGCGCCCAAGGCCGCAGGCTGTTGGGGCATGCGGCGCTTCGCGCTTGCCCCTTCGCTTCCCTGCTAGGCCAAGCCCGGGCGCGCCTTGGGCCCGGGGGCTACTATCGGCGTTCTGGGAACGGGGGTCCCTAGACTTGCCTGCCTGCGGCCTACAGCGTTGCTCAAGTGGGGGGCCCAGCGCGACCCATCTTCATCAGCTCAAGCTCAAGACCCTCGCGAGGGGCCAAGCCTCGCGGGGCGGACGACAGAAAGCTTCCTCAGAGGCAGCCTCATCAGGCGGGCTCGCGAGGAGGCGGAGAGATCAAGGCAGGGGTACCTCGCAAGGAGCCCGTGACGCAAGCCATGACGATCGAGACCAGGCGAGCGCCAGGCGGGCGCTGGCCTGCGCAGTGTCCTTGTTTCCCCTTTGGTGCAAAGGGGGCAAGCACAGGCCAAGGCATCGGGCAAAGGTTACCATTCCGGTGCAACGAGACCAAGACCAGCAGAGCGGCAGGACGGAGGTCACCGTGGAGCCCAAGACGGCGTCATCACCAGAGCTTTTGGTAGCCGAAGACCACCTTTGGTCAGGATAACTTGTACTAGATGTTCCCCTTCAAAATGGCCAATTGTTGGCGCCCTTCCCGCTCATTATTTGGGGAGAGGCCCAGGGCCCCTATAAATAGAGCTAGCCACCACAGAAGGAAAGGGACACCCAAAAGGGGAAGAAAAGAGAGACAGCGAGAGATCTGGTAGAACCCTAGCAGAGAGAGAAAGAGGCGACTGAACTCGCCCCAGCAATTCGTCACACCAGCTCGAGAACACCTCTCGCAAGGCTGTTCTTCCCTTGTACTATTCATCATCAGCCCCTGAGGCAATCCACCACACCACACACTTGAGTAGGGTATTACACCATAACGGTGGCCCGAACTTGTATAAATCTCATGTCCCTTGTGTTGTTCGTTGTTTCCAGCTTAGATCACGCGAGGAGATTGGACGTAGATTGGTAGGGGAGAGATCTCCACGCGCACCCCAGTGTTCGAACCTCAAGGGTCTGCCGGAACCCGAAATCCGACAATGGCTCCTTGTTGGTCTGGTTGTCGTCTGACAACTCCGGATGCGGCGTCCCTTCCATGAACCGGATGGAAGACGAGCGGGATGATTCCGATGTTGACCTATCATCGGGCGCCAGATTGCTGGCCGAACTGTCGTCCTCGCTATCGCTCGACATGGCCGCAAAGTGTGTGCCAGTGTGTAGCGCGGCCTGCCGGGGATGATAAAGATGGTGGACACTTAAGCGGGGTATGCAGAGAAGAGGAACTGCCAATTGAAGCATGGGTTGAAGCGGGGGTTGACGTATTATCTAACGGCTGATATAATCAACCGCAATTATGTGTACCCAGTCGCTCCAAATTCCCTGGGTTGCGCAGGACTCCTATTGGCTATTTGGCTAGTTTCCTTTTTCTGGAAAAAAACAAGGAACGAGTTTTGGGATTATGCATCGGTATCGGTACGAACGGAGTAGGACAGTTGGCAAGCAATACATTGAGCTCTTCTTATTGATAAAGCCAGTAATAATCAAACTAGAAAGGAAAAGAAAAAAGACAAAGAAAAATATCTGCACGAATCTTCGCGTAACATCAATGGCATAGGACCTAGATGTGCATTACTTAGAGCACATCTAGATGTGCTTTAGCAATACTGTCAAACAAAACCCCTAATCATCATTGCAAACAGCGCATAGAACATGGCTAATGCGACAACCACAACTACACATGCTAGTTCCTTCTTGTCTCTTGCTTTCATCTGTTGCCTGTGATTGATTCTTTCTTGCTTCATCGTACTGATTGTACATTCCAGATCAGCCAGTTTCTTCTTCAGCTTTACATTATCTTCTGCAAGCTTGGTGATAACACTCCGAACCCTGCCATGCCATTATTCATCCAGCCAGTTAACAAAGGCACAAGCCTCATATCCCTACCAATGTTAAATAGTATTCTGGATGAGCCGTGGCATTAACTGAAGTAAAATGATGAACTTAATTAGCACTAACCTCTAAGGGGCAACTGAGAAACTGCCTGCCAATGTCGAATCCCTCCGTGCATACACGTCGAGTGGGAGTGTGCCCGTGCACACAACTCAGCTTTTGGTACTTCTCGGTGGCGCAAAACTCGGAGTCGAAATCATCACTACAAAAAAAATACACTTTCGTGATGATACGTGTTTGTAACAGTAGGTCACGTTTACTGTCATGCATGTACATCCATGACAAATATATGATAGAATCAAGATAGTCATACTTGTGCTGTCGTAGAAGTGTTCCATGACATTACCAAAATTATTATCACGGAAGTGACCACTTCATGACGATAAATCGCGCGTCACAGATCTGCTTTCATCAAGGGTGACCGACACGTGGCATCCACCGTAACGGAACGCCGTTAAGCTATCAGGTCTAGTTTTGGATCCGATAACCCGTTAACAGCCCAGACCAATGGGGATTTTCCAAGTGTAAAATCATCATTGGCTGGAGGAAACACGTGTCAGCTCCGCGTTGGCACAGGTGTCACTCATCCAATGGGCGAGATGCACCTATGATATGTTAACACATGGACCGGCCCAAAAGTGGCCCATAAAGTTTAAATGGGCCGGCCCAACTAAAGGCCCACAAGATTTTGTGGACCATAATGGGTCGGCCCAGCTAAAGGCCCACAAGATTTTGCGGGCCATAATGGGCCAACCCAGTTCAAGGCCCACAAGATTTTTGCAGGCCATAATGGGACAGCCCACAAGATTTTTGTGGACCATAATGGGCCGGCCCAGCTAAAGGCCCAGAAGATTTCGTCGACATTAATGGGCCTGCCTAGCTGTAGGCCCACAAGATTTTGAGGACCCTAGTAGGCCGGCCCATTAACTGGCTGCCATGTTCCGGGCCTAATAATGGCCCATATGAGATTCGGCCCGTTAAAAGCCTACCACGTTCTAGGCCAAATTACGGCCCA
This sequence comes from Triticum urartu, assembly GCF_003073215.2. Classification (NCBI taxonomy): domain Eukaryota; kingdom Viridiplantae; phylum Streptophyta; class Magnoliopsida; order Poales; family Poaceae; genus Triticum; species Triticum urartu. The sequence continues at coordinate 410,914,301 of NC_053024.1, forward strand.
GATCAGGTTTGGCCCTTTAAGAGGCTTTGGGCTAAATTATGGCCCATATCAGATTCGGCCCGTCAACTGGACGCTATGCTTTTGGGCCCACTTGCTAAAGGCCCATTTAGTAATTCAAACTGATATTAGTTTCAGCCTGTTAAGGGCCCGTTTAACATTTCGGCCCTATATTAATTTCGGCCTGTTAAAAGCCCGTCATATAGTTGGGCCTAACTACGGCCCGGTTTGCATTCAACCTGCTAGCAGCTGATAATCTGATTGGGCCAAACAAGGATTGAGACAATTTTGACCTGTTATAAGCCCATGATTTGATTGGCACATTCATGGGCCAGGATCTATTTCGGCCTTCTGCCGGCCCATGAGCTGTTCGGCACGTTTCAGGCCCAACCTACTTTTCAGCCTCCTAAAGGCCCATTGAGTTTTGTTGGGAAAATAGGGCTGTCGGTTTACTCGGCCTATTAAAGGCCCGAATCTACTAGTGGGCCAGTTTACATTTAGGCCTGTTAACGGACCAAGATGATAGGGCCCATGATGCGGATCATACAGGTGATTTGCATGAAGGCCGTTTGGATGGTTTATTGCGAAGACAGGATATATATACAGTAAAATAACTGCAACATCGTGAATAAGAAAAAAACCTAGACTATACTATAAAGAAATTACGAAATATTACATCCACTGGGCATCAAAGTTCGCCACTATGATAATAAAGCACAAGCAGACAGCAGATTACATACACTGGGCATCAAAGATCGCCACCAGTGCAACTAAACACGTCGACAAAATGATATACAAAACTGACAGCACTTCAATAGAGTTCAAGAAAGGTTAGCCCTGCTCGGGAGCTGCAACGCAAGCAGCTGAGCAAGCTGGTGAGACTGCACTTGTTTGACACTTATATCCTCCTCACTCTGAAAGATAAACAAGCAGACAAATGACATGTTTTGCACATATAAGTATCAGTGCTGACAATTCATCACATTTCTTACTAACGAATAAAGTGACATAGTTTAAAATAGCATTAACACAATATGGTATTGTTCAGGTCAAGACATGGCAGGAAATGACATTGTGAAGGAGTTGGCAGCTTCACGACACCACTGGATTACAGATCAAGAACTCATAAGTATCAATGGTTAGTGTGCTGTCAATTTATCCCATTTCAGATTGGCAAAATAAGATCACTTGCTCTGTATAGTTTAATTTACATGGTATGAAGAAGGAACTTGGTTGTACAACTGAAAACTTAAATTGAGAAGGACAAACTTTTGTTTATGAACTGGAGTACATAATAAACTTTAAACATGCAATTTGATGCAAACACCAAAAATAAACAGATGTTGCAGTCATGCCTAACCAAATATACACAACAAAGTTTGAAGGCTTGAGAAGGACAAACTTACATTATTGGTGAAGGCAGGCTCTATAAAGCCCTTGTCCATGCTGATGGGGGGGGGGCAATTCAAGAAGTTTACCATAGAATCTTCTTCATAAGCATTGCCTTTATTCTACATTCTGTTAAGAGTAAATACAGATGTGACAATGTAAGAAAAAATGGAGAATATTTAAGATAAGATGAAGAGTGATGCTACATAACCAAGTAGCTATAAATGTAAGTATAGCGATACCGGCAAAAGGTACAGCCAAGAGCAATGCAGAGCTAAACTTCTTCAGTACCATCGGTGTTATCCAACCTTATGGTAAGAGTAAATATAGATCTTATGTGTAGAAAATGGAGGGCAAAGAAAAATAAGCTGCAGAGTGATGGTACATGAACAACTACTTGTCATTATAAGTACACTGATAAAGGACAACAGGTACTTAGAAGAACAATGCAGAGCTAAAAAAATTCATTGGCATTGGATATATTCTACACTAATGTAACCATTCATATAGATCATATAATTTGGAGCGAACAATTGATAAGCAAGCTATCATGCATACTGCTGTCACATAATGAACCAGGTATGTATGCAAGTATAGTGATATAGGACAACAAGTACTAACAAGAGCAAAGCAGCGGGCAGCACATTTGTGATATCCTGTCGTTCTTTTCAAACCGGAATTCTTTTTCGAGCAGATTTCCTGCAAAAAAGATCCGTAAGGCATATGCGGAAAAGTAGAAGTTCAAATTGTCATGCGATATCATAGACAGTACCTCATCCTCGGAACGAGACCAGTGCATAACAAGGTTTTTCCATTCAATGTCTTCTAAATTTAGCACATGAGACTTCACCAGAAATTCGTTTATGGACTTGCCATCAAAGTGTGATTTCCTCAGGTAACACCGATACTGTTGCAATGCTTCCTTGAAAAGCGCGAGCAAGCTTTGCTCGTCATGACTATCCAAATTGACCCTCGCCTACTTACAACAATGTAATGTAAATCATTGATGTGTTCAATCAGCAGAAAACAGGAAAATAATCACCATGAATAATAGCACTTACACGTAAGTGGGACAGGAAGATGTGAAAATGGTGTTTGTCTTCACTATAATCTTCCCATGATGGGAATATATGCACGTAGTCCCTAACAACATTGAAAGCATCGTCTTTTAAACTGGGAATAACTGGAATGGGGTTCCAATCTGCAGGAATTGGCCGTCTCTGCAGTTGGGATAGGTCTTCGGCCGGTGGACTTGCTGTACTTTTTGCTGGAGTGGGATTTTTCTGTGGTACGGCTGGTGCTATGGCAACTGAAATCGGCATACCTTTTGCTGGAGTGCAGGTCCTGTGTGGTGCGGCTAGTGGTGTGGCCAGTGAAGTATGGGTACAGTCAGCTGGAGTCGGTCCTACATTTTGTGTCACTGGTTGTACAGTCAATATAAGTGGGGTGCTGTCTGATTTCTCCGGCACAACCATGTTTTTCAAGGACTTTGCTGGTGCTCTTTCAGGTTCGGCAATCACCCTCTTCCTTTTTGATGTCTAATGCACAAGAACAACATTTGAGTGGAAAAACATGGTATGATGATAGATGGAATATGTATTGATAATGGATGGGCATGGCATCTCGACATATATGATGAGTAAACTAAGCAGATGGCGGTGCAACAAAGTAGAAAAAATGTAAGACAACATATGCACAACCAATAATACCTTGCGAAATTAGAATATGCACCTTGATGGGTGAACAGGACAGCCATCTGCCTTTGACTCCTCGAGGTTAGAATAGTCATGAGGATCATATTCTGAACAAGAATCAACAGGTGGTGAGCGTATGAGTTTCATTGCATCCAGAATGGCACTCAATGACTTGGTGCCAATTTTGTAAGTCATTGCGGTGTTTAGCTTCAAGAGTGGACTGCTGCTAGTGCGACACAAAGTAGCTACACATATCATAGTGTAGATATAATGGGAAAACCGTAAGCATCAGAGTAAAATCAGCGAAATGGAACTTGCTGGAATATATGTGCTAGTATTGCCGGTACGGCTAGAAAGCCTTTGGATACCAGCTCTTTTCAACTAAAGGTGCGGTACTGTTAATATCAATGTAACTCTCAAAGGCGACACAGCTCCCCACATTTCCTTGCTATTCTTATAGGATTCAAGTGGGCAGGCCACTACAAATCCTATTCCCATGTTTACAAAATCCTACGAATCAAAGAGGCCCGACGAGTTCAAAGTGTCCATACCAACCGACCGTATAGACCTCTACACTGCAAATGTCCCTGCTCATATTCACTACAAGGAACATACTGTACTACTATCATACTCCCTCCGTTCCAAAATATAAGTCTTGGTAGAGATTTCCACTATGGATCACATACAGATGTATCCAGATACATTTTAGAGTGTAGATTCACTCATTTTGCTCCATATGTAGTCCATGGTGGAATCTATACAAAGACTTGTATTTAGGAACGGAGAGAGTACTTATTAAAGAAGAACGGAAGAGGAACATGCTAAAGAAGAGCAAGCAGATTTTGGATAATAAAATGTTCGTTGCGCAGTGCCCACACATGATGAACCAGAGCGCATTAAGAAAGCAACTCCTTGCTGTCTCTCTATATGTGGTGCACGTGCTTTTTCAAAAGTAAAGTAGGAACATTAGCTGACCAATTAAATGTTATCTGTTTTAGTAATATCAGCATCATATCAGATTCGTACTTGAGCAACAAGTTTGGAATTATGAGTGGCACGTTGTTTAGCTTGATGGATTCAGGAGCAGTGCTAAGCAGGTACGATGATGGTATTGAATATAAAGGCATGTCTGCATTTGGGTCAGTCGACCATTTCAGGCAGTTGGATGAAGATCCTACGTCTCCTAACCCTTCTTTTTCCTCGTCTCTGATTCTTCCCATACAGAACACCGCATGGGCCGCCGGCCGGACCATCGGCCCCACTGCCTGTGTTCCTCCGCCACCCCCACCCCCACCCCCGCCCCCACCCGCGTCGAGTTTTCTTCGTTCGGCGAGGCCCCACCACCACCCCAACAACCAAAGTCCCCACCCGAGCCCCTTCGTTCGCACCGGCAAACTCCGACGAGCTCTGAAAAATCGACTGACCCAATTTTGAAATTTAGTCTACTGTGATTTAACTAGTGTGGAATATAAAAGGCGAAAACCATAAGCATTGGGAGTATAGTGTTGAGCTTGCCATGGCGGATCTGAAGGTGCAAACCGGACAAAGGCAACTTCGCAATCAATGTTTGCTCTCAACTAGCAAGTAAGTGATGGACAAGAAATCAGAGTAAAGCAGTGGCGGTCTATTTTCTTGTTGTGATAAATAAGTTGAGCAGATACGAAAGAGTACCGCCTCTGGTGCGGCGCCGTGTATGCATCTGCTGAGAATTTGACGATGCTGCGGCAGCGATGGCTGTCGGCGGCATGGAAGCAGATCTAGGAGGGTAGACGGTGGCGGCGGGGTGCGGTGGACAAGACGGTCGTAGGAGCGGCACCGGCAAGGTGGACGACGGCGGGGATGAAGCGAGAGAACAGGATGCAAGGATCCCGGTCCGAAGCCGTGGATGAGAGAGGTCGATCTCTTGTAATGGACGACGGTTTCGGGGTATCAGCTCCAGCATGGTGGAGGAGGACGGCGGTGGATGGGGTGGCGGGCGGAGGAGGCTGCGGTGGAGAGGGTGTTTTGGCGCCCACGGAGTACGAATGGGGAAATGGAGGTGGAGAGGAAGGGGGAACCATGTCTTCAGGGCGCGCTTGTCTCAAATGCGGTGAAATTTACAAACTTAGCCCCCGTTTCAAATTTCCTACATCACAACAATATTAGTCGGTTGGGGATAGGACGGTAATCTCGCATACACCGAATATTTGCCAACGAGAGTTTGTTTTTGGCGCCCACCGTGTATGAATCGGGGAGGGAGTCGATTTCGGCCGAGGACACACTGTGTTTTGGCGCCCACCGTGTATGAATCCGGGTGAGAGGTGGTTATGTCATGTTTGAGTGAAATTACAAACCTACCCCTATCGAAACCTATAGAGATCGAGTAGATAGGCTTTGCGTGGCAGGGATATGCAGTAGTAATTTCCATCTCGAAGATTTTGGTTTCGGGCGGTTACTGCGACTTTCACCACTTTGTTCAAATTTTGCAGAGTGCATGTTTACCGTGCCAACTCAATTCGAATCTCGTTTGTATTCTATTTTTTTGGGCGGGATCCATTTTCGATTGGAATAAAATTCTATATACATCATTTTTTATATATACTTTCAAAAGCACAACAAAGAATTTTGCTCCTTTATATGTATAATATGATTTACAAATACAATGATCTCAAAATCATAAGGTTGAATTCAAAAAATTAAACCAAAATATGTTCTACTAAAATGTATGGATCAATAATATCTACATATTAAATAACATAGATGCGCGTGAATTCATATAAGTATGCATGTTTGATAGATCAATTTTGGTTCGAGTATGGATTACATGCATCATCATCTCGAATTCAAATATTTGAATCCCTTTTATGTTCACTCCTTTCATGCCCATCTCTCTCGCATGCATGCTCCTTCATGTAGCTATCACTCTCTTTTCTCCAGCTCACCCGCACGCTCACTTCATGTTTCTCCTATCCTCGAAAACATGGTCTCTCGATGTCTCCATTGAGAAGTGTCACACTCTCCCTATCATTATACATTACACGGTTTTCATTATCTCTCACGTCTCTACTGTTCTCTCGTATCACTAGGTACCTAACCTTTCTTTTTCACCGCCACACACACAGTCTCCACTCGTCTTTCACTTTGTCTTTCACTATATGGGGTTCTCTCACACACCCTATATGTCTCTAGATATGAATCATACCACTAAAATTTCTCTCTCTTTCTCTCTCTCATGTAGATACAACATTTGTTGCGGTCTCCTTTTTGTCTCCATCCCAGACTGACATTATTCATTTGTTTACCGATCAGACAAACTCCCCCCCCTCTCTCTCTCACACACAACTCCTGCTTCCACCACCCTTCCCGACTACCATCTCTCCCTCTCGCACACAAAACTCTCGCTTTCCCTTCTTGAGACACTCCCTCTCGATCGTGCACACACGCACTATCACCTCATTTTAAGCTGATACCTCTCGCATACACACTCTTTGTGTCTTTGTCACACATGCACTCCGTCCTCCTCCTCTCTCCCTCTCTCTCACACACACATGGGCTTTTTGCAACAACTAGCAAGATGCCCATGTGTTGCACGGAACATGAAGATGCATTTGTATGAGTAGTTTATCTTGTGGGAGAAAAGGATGAACAAGGGAAGGCCTTATTTGCAAGTGTGGAGAGGGGTGTGGGTATCTTTTTGCAAAATTGCCATAGTTTCCTGCCTATCCGTCAGATATAGATCGGACGGCCTATATTGCAAGATGGCAGGCACACGATCATCACCGACTATGCTTTTTATAAGAGTAGGGATAAAAACAGAGTTGGTGATGATGGTGGGCCTGCCATCCTGCAATATAGGCCGTCTGATTCATATCTAATGGATAGGAACGAAACTATGGCAATTTACCCGCACTCCTCTCCACATTTGCAGATAAGGCCTTCCCTCGTTCATCCTTTTTTCCCACAAGATCTTGATGTTTCGTGCAACGCACAGGCATCTTGCCAGTAAGAGTAGAAATTAGACATATACCACTTCTCGAATCTTGAAACCAACAGCATTCCTCCCTTGTCTCATCAAAACCGCCAAAGCAATATATTTTGAGTGAAACATAACATTTTTTTAGTGATATACGTATTTCAAAACTAGACTTTTTTCTATCAAATCGGTGAATATGTATTAATCTACTCAGATCGTGTGGCAACACATTGGCACATTGCTAGTAGTTATTATAATTTTGTGGACACCAGACAAACGGTGGAGTACATATACGAAGAGAAGAGGCACACGCACACAGTCGGTCTCTCGCTGTCTCGCACACATGAGTGTTACGTAAAGGCAATGTTAACAAATAAACCCTAAAACCCTAGGTGCACGGTTGATGCATTCGCGGGTACCGGGTACGTGGTGGAGCGCACCTTTGTAGGAATAGTCAGCTCGCGTGATAATTTGATCCGTAGGAGTTGATGGTCAGGACCACAGGTGAACGACTTGGAGGCGGTGGCTCGCCAGTTGCAACAGATCGAGTAGCCACGTTTAAAATATCATTTTTAGCGGGGTTAAGAGTTTCGATTTTCAATGGCGCGCTATAAGTACTAAGTAGTTTTTAGAACGATTGGTATGGAGCGAAAATGGAATTCATAGTACTACCTACTACGTACCTCCTTGGCGTATGGTTGTATGGGTTTATGTTGCGAGACGTTGAACCTGGTAGTTCTAGGGAAAATACTATGTTTAGATTTAGATGTTGGTCTTCAGTAATGAAAATCGGAAGGGGGGAACCCTTCTTTGCTTAAAAAAACTACTACCTCCGTTCTGGTTTACTAGTCCCCATCGTTTTTTGGGTCAAAGTTTGTCCATGAATTTTACTTGTAAAATGTGAATGGAAAACGAGATTTTGTTATACGCAAACAAAAAGGACTGGAGGGAGTGATTTCTCTGACACGGACGCGACCTCTCATAGCGCAGACATTGAACTGGTGCGCCGGCCAAGAGGGCCCCACTCGTTGCAGGCCCGGCTGAACACAGCCTCCTCGCCGCATGCAACTGGCTTCAGACTGCCCCGCCCGCCTTCATTGAATCCGCGCATGTGCCGGCAACATGTCCTTCCGCGAGCCGGCCGGCATTTTAGAAGACAAAAAGTGACCAAAATATAATTAATTACGCATGGTCTTGACTTGCTGTGCTCGCACTGGTAGCAGGAACTAGAGGTTTTTCTTTATTGATAACTCTCCTCAATTTTTTTGGCTTTGAAGTGAATCATGGTTGTGGACATTATGTATGAATGTGGAGATATCTGTGAACATGAGTTTGATGTGGAAGTTGAACTTGGAATGTCGGGCTTGCGCGTGAACTATACCCTGTCCAATGCTTCGTTTGTTATTGTTTGGAAAGTAATTGCTGTTATTACATGACCCGAAAAATATATATTTTGTGCCACATCAGTAGATGCACAGACATCACAACAGGCATGCTGTCTGGATAAACATTTGAACCTAGCTACTATGAAGGAAATTTTGTATTGACAACAGTTTTAGATAGCAGGAGACACCTAGCCTGCTCTGCCTCTGCTAGCTTATTTCTGGCTTCTTCCATCTCTTGTTTGGCATGGGTGAAGAGAGCATCTAATTGCTCTTTTCACTTCTTTAGGAACTCAGCTACATTCTCAAGGGCTGCCGCACGCTTTCTTTCAGCGTTTACTAGAGCCACGAGGACACGAACAGCTGACGACTCCACCTGGCTTGTGTGTAATCCAGCATCATCTGGGAATTTTCACCTTGTGACTAATCCAACATCTTTAGGGAACCGGCACCTTGTGTGTAATCCAGCCTCATTCTGGAAACATGATCTCGAGGTTGACCATACTTCCCTCCTCGCATGAACTGCATCCTGACATGAAGTTACTTCTTTTTTAGATAATTACTCAGAGCAACCCAGATCCATTTAGTAGAAGCCAGATAAACAGAACTGGGAGAAGTGAATTCAAAAAGAAAAAAATATAAAAACATACTACAAGGTGAGAACACCCACTTCCTACATCAAGCAAAAAACGAAAGCATTTGGACGATTAAGACTCTTCTTATGACACATCGAAGAACACGAGGCTTAAGAGAAACATAAACTACAACATATACGCATCGAAGAACACGAGGCTAAATGAAAGTAATTGAAAGGGTGTTACTTACCAAAGCTCATTTTACAGGTATGGTGCAGCTCCTCTTTAACTTGCCACGCTCCTTGAAGATGTCCCCAATATCCTGTGTTTGGTCTTCATTGCTCCTCTGCATGTCCGCACTCGTGGTTTTAAAATCTCAACATGGCAAGAAAAATATACTACTAGTAATACTCACGCATCTTGTGGGCAACATTAAAGCACTCGTATGCCATGTTAGAGCATCTCCAACAGAATCACAACGCGCGGCGCTTTAAAAAAGCGTTTACACTGCTCAGATCGAGAAGTAGAGATAGAGAGTAGATGATAGTTCTCAGCATAGATAGATAAAAAAAGATTATTCAACTACTCCTCGTTGTCTGACTCCTCCTCGGTGATGTCCTCCTCCGACGTCTGACTGCAGGCGTGAAGATACCGATCATCGTTGGATTCCCAGGGCGACGCTGCTCCTAGCCTCATGTTGAATTGAGCGTCCTCTTTTCGCCTACGCTTGTGCTTGCGATAGGCGGCTTGCTCCGCCCTCCTCTTATCCCTCTCCGCCCTCCTCTGCTCGTAGAACTCGCGCTCGTTGATGATGTCCTGTGGGAAGCATTGGCGCCACAGTGCCATGGCTTCCTCGTCCATCTCGGCGACGCCGAGACAGTGCTCCCGCCTCCGGTTGTCTCGACGATCCTCATCGGTGATAAGCCGCGGCAGAGGCGCGAGCTCCTGTGCCCGCTCCCGCGTCGGCACATTAGGGAAGTTCAATGTTCTATGAGGCCACCGGAGGCGCCACGCCGCCGCGTCGTACGCGCGGGCGGCCTCGTTGGCGGTGTCGAAATTGCCGAGGCCGAGGCGCATCCCGCGGAACCGGATCTCGGTGGAGAAGCTACCGGAGGGGCGCGTGCGGATGCCGCGGTATCCCCAAGTTTCCCAGCGACGCGGCGGCATGGTGGCGCGGCGAGGCGAGAAAGAGCGGGGAGAGAGCGATGGTGAGGCATAGAGCGGGGAGAGAGCGGTGGCAAGGCATAGGGCGGTGGGAGGGCATTGGATTTTATAAAGCGCGCCGGATGCCGCGCGCCAAAACTAGCGCACGCCCGGATGCCGCGCGCCAAAACTAGCGCACACCCGGCCGCTTTTTCTCGCGCACGTGCAATCCTTTCCCGACGTCTCTACTATCTCTACTCTCTTCTCTACTGCTATATTTATTTTATATTTAATATTTATCTCTACTTCTCTACTCCCTATTTTTTTCTCTCTACTTTTTCCCTACTCTTATAAAAAACAGAGTTGGTGATGATGGTGTTCCTGCCATCCTGCAATATAGGCCATCCGATTTATATCCGATGGATAGGAAGGAAACTGTGGCAATTTTGCAAAAAGATACCCACACCCCTCTCTGCATTTGCAAATAAGGCATTCCCTCGTTCATCCTTTTCTCCCACAAGATAAACTACTCATACAAATGCATCTTGATGCGTGCAACACATGGGCATCTTGCTAGTTCTAAAAAACTATCCATCATTTGCCACACTACTGGTTGCAGATGAAATACCTACCCAAGCACATCACGATACAGGAGCGACACACAATTACAAGCTGATATTCTGTTGGACAATGGAGGCTATAACCAATTACTTTCACGGGAACAATAGCACCCAGGAAATTTGAAGGGTAGGTATGAACAAAATTTGAACTGCACATGTACTGCTAAGTGATTCAATACACACATTACCAATCGAGGAGGAGAACGATGGTTGCGGCGACCTCTGTGAGTCATGGTCGGCAACGGGAGCCAGTTCATTGTCCACGACGGTGGTGCTTCTGCGCTTGGCGTCGGCTTCCGGGAAGCAAATCCGAGACCGTGGAAGACGGTGCCGGGGAAGAGGCTCCCTGTACGACGATGACGTTGGACCGGCTCCAGTGCAGCATACCGGGTCGTCGATGAGGCAGATGCGCTGCGGTGGACGAGTGCACCGATGTAGAAGGGGAGGAGCACAAAGGCTGCGGTGCCGTGGAGAAGTCTATTTTGCTGCGGGGATAGAAAATGGGGAGTATTCAGGTGTACTACTCCGGGTGCCGAGGTGGGGTTTTCTGGGTAGGGTGAACCTGAAGTTACGAAAACAGCCCCCTACCAACCGTCATCCGTAGGCCTGTTCCGAAGGCTATGATGGTAACTTCCCACTGCTCGAATCAGGGTCACGGGAGATTTTCCCGCCGACCTCAAAATTTTGTGACATTCAACTCCCTGTGTGGCGTGTTGGGTGATTCGGCTAAGCAGCTAGCAAGTAGTACTAATAAACTCTGCATATTAGGTTTGACCGAAGTCAAACTTCCTAAAGTTTGACCAAGTTTATAGAAAAATATAAACATTTACCATAACAGATATGTATGATGTGAAAGTACATTCAATAATGAATCTAATGGTATTTATTTGTTATTGTATATGTTAATATTTTTTGTTATAAACTTTGTGAGAGTTTACAAAACTTGACTTTGACCAATGCTAATACGCAGACTTAAATAAAAACGGAGGGTGTACACATTTGTTTTCTTAGTATGTAGTGAATTAATCATTTGTTGAAATTGTGAAATAAATATATTAGGCTACTGACTTCGAATGTAATGGTCTATACAATTCAATAGTTACAATCATTATCGAATTCCAAGATGTATACGAGGTCTATAGTACTTCACAACATGCTCAAACTCGCATAATCCCAGTCAAATGACAATCAAAATGCATGTCATAGTTATTACTTTGTAGGATGCAACAAAACCAATAATAACTCTACATCAGCCATTATAAAAGCAACATTTTGAACATATCCCAATGTGTGAATGAAACGTGCAGAGAGAGCTTGCGAAGATGGAGCAGATAGGGCGGGAAAGATTGTATGTATGTGGACGAGAGAGTAGGAGACAAACCTAACAAAACAGAAAGAGGGAGATAGAGAGAGAAATAGAGAGGAAGAAGTTAGGTCTGTGAGAAAGATGGAGACATGTAATATACGTGAGATGCGTGTGCATCCCGATTTTGTACACGTGGAAGGAGAAGAGACAACATGTTTGATGAGAGAGCTGGAAAAACATGGACGAGAGGGGAAGGATCTCGTGGGTTGAGGGATTGATAAATTTGTGCGGGGGAGAGAGGGATTGGTAATTTTGTGCGAGAGAGAGGGTGGGGGAGGAGTCAGTCAGTCATCGTCACATCATCCTGCTTCCAAATGGCCCCGCATTCTCTAGCGTAGTGTGGTCGCCGTCTTCGATCTCCTCGATGCCCTCTTTGAAGATTGAGGTGTTGTGCATGCTAGGGTGCGAAGAAGCACAAGCGAGAGTGGTTGCCATATAACCTTGGATGGGGATGAATTGTTTGCTCGGGGGAGGGGGTGTGTGTGATGTGTGCTGTGTGTGTGTGTCAGATATTGAGAGAAAACAAACCTAAGGAGATAAATGTGTGTGTATGTGACGGAAAGCTACTTGCTAAACAGGGTATTCACGAAGATATTGTGCGTGCGAGATAGAGAGCAATGTGCGGGCCTTGAGGTGGGCAGGGGCCGGGTGAGGGTGTCAAAATGTGCACATTGATCCATGTGTTATATGCGATCGTGCGAGGGACGGACGAATCGAGAGAGATGGTTGTTGTGTTGCGGATGCTCCTCTCTCTCTCTCTCACACACACACAAGTAAAATAGAAGACCGTTCTCTCATGTATACACAATGTATCGGCATATGTCTATGTCTCACTCATGCATGATCATTTGCACATTCACACCTCTCTATGTATCTATCACACGCACACCGTCTCCACATTGCCCTTCCACCACGACACACATATGGACACATACACACGCACTCTCTCAATCACACACACAAGGGTTGTTTGGTTTGAGACTAAGTTTGACTAAGATTGCCACACCTAAGGTTAGGCAAGTTTGACCAACTTAGGTGGGTGTTTGGTTCAAGCCACACCCTAGGCAAGCCACATTAGGGTCCCACATTACATACACTCAAAAAGTGTGGCAAGATTCCCTTAGGCTTGCCAACTTGTGGCTCTCATTTTGAAGAACTAACCTTAGGCAAGTGTGGCAACATTGTCTCTATGACAAGTGGGCCATAGGGGCAATAAAGTGTGGCAAGCCAAAGTGTGGCAAAAACCAAACACATGCCAACTAAACTGTGGCTGCCAAATTTTGGCTTGGCAAACGGTGGCTGGGAACCAAACAGCCCCAAAATTAGTATTAAAAAAACTAGGGCGCACCTAAAACCACCAAATCCAAATAAACACGAACTGCAGCTAAATTCAAATATATGGAAATATTGTAGCATCAAGAACTTTTCCCGGAAAAAAGTTAAGTAATATTCAGGGATTGTTTTCACACACACAAAAAGGTTCGGTGGATGTCCATTGAGCGCAACACGGTGATGCACCGTTCGATCGACCGCGCGGCCGCGGTTCACGCGCTTGCACATGATTCCATATCATGGCTGTGGTAACTAATAAAAGCGCTGCCTAAGTCTAATATTTACGTGTACTAGTACGGTTTTCTTTTAAGTTTGACCAACCCTATATAAAACTAAACTAAGCTCCCATACGCGCACTCATCAATATGCCGCCGCAGTTGCGCATGTCAGCGCCTGCCTGCTCCGGCCAACAATTTCTCGCCCATCACCGTCGTGTCGCCACCAAGCCGAAGGCTCGCCCGCTCACGTCATCTGCAGTCCATCCTCGCGATGCCGCCCCGCTGCCAAGCACACGAGCAGTTGGTGGAGCCGCGTCTATGCACGCAACGTACAAAGAGGAGGACGAGCGCGTGCACCAGCACGTCGGCGAGGAGGAAGTAGCGTGTCATTGTCGTCTCCGCCCGCGCGGAGGAGGTGCGCATGGTGGCTGTCGCGGCGGAAGCCGGTCGCACACGCGTCGAGCCACAAACCGGGTGCGGGCCCGGAATCTACCTTCGAGACCTTGAATGCCACGTGGATCCTGCAATCTGAAGGAGCAATTTGGGCCAGTCGACTCTTGTGAGCCGTTTGATGCAACATGGATGGCTAGAAGGGCTTCTTCAACCTCCGAAATAGATGCATGGTTCATCTTCTCAGCTCGCCACACGCCTAACCGCCTGCCGCCGGCGCCGCGCCCTCCCCTGAACCGCCTGCCACCGCCATGCTCCCCCCACCCGCGCCATCCGTTTAACCCCGGGCACGATCCATTTTTTTTCTGGCGAACTGCATTCCACACCCAACACTCATAAGATAGATCATGGGCACCCTACCATCTTCTTCCTTCACTTCATCGAACTTCTTTCACAAATCGACTGACCCAAATTATACTACTAGTACGAACGTATTAACTACAGTAGGAACACGAAGATACGAGCAATAGTACCAACTGCAAGAAGAACAATAGTAAGACAAAGTACTAGTACTACTGTATGTACTAAAGAGTTCAAATAACGAGAAAGAACATAAACATAGTTCTGTTGGGGCCTCAGCACAACGCAACCTTGAAAATAAACTAAGCAACTAGTCCGCTTGACACTGCAGTAGAACCAGCATGAGAGACGGCACTGCCACCTACTCGGAGTCCGAGTCCACGTCCTCGACTTCGTCCTCACCCCTCTTCCTCTTCGTCGATGCTTCTTTGCTTGAACCGGACACTGGGCTCTGCTTCTTCATCCAACCCTTGTAGATATTTAAACAAAGGTATGCATCCATTGCTGCGTACAAGATGTGATCTTCATCTAATGTCTTCGACTCCCATGCATGATGAAACTCGTGATGAGGTTTCTTCAGTTTACTGTACGAACAATCAATCATGGCTGCTGCCAGGGTCAGCATTGAAGGCTGAGAGGAGGACACCAGCCCTTCCTTATGGAGGTCTAAGGGGTCGCCTACAACAAGGCCTATCCGACCCAGGATTTCCTTGTTGTTCCTAAAGTCTACAGTAACGAATTTGACTCGGCCGCCCTTGAGGAACTTCTTAAATTCCTCGCACTCAACATCGACATGGCATATGTGGTAGACCAAGCATAAGTCATGCACGCAAACCTGGATCATGGCGGGCTTCTTCTTCTCTGCCTCCTTTAGTTTCTTCTCGCTTCCCAGGACTATGGTGTACTCAACATCTAGCACAGCGACCCACTCATCATTTGAGTTTTCGAACATGCATTTGAAGCGAGCAAGGCATTCTTTCACCGTTGCGGAAGAACAGGTGTAGATGACGTCGAACTCATTGCCGGTGATGGTTCTAACGTTGTACTCACCGCCGATCATGGAGATTTGGGACGCCATGGATTTGGGAGGAGGGTTAGGATTAGTGGAACTGTCGTAATGTGAAAGGACGGGACGACTGGGATCGAACTGTTGTAAGGTACTGTACTAGTAGAAGACAGGGATGAGTAGGGCGTGCGAACGACATGGGGTTGCTAGCTTGCTCGGTGGATAAACGGCTGCAAGCCCCCAAAGACTTCTCGAGAACATGCGGGGCCCATTAGATGTCATGTCTACTAGAGCCATATCGTAGGCCTGACGGTATAGCTTCTGCTTGTTTGCACGCCATGCCGGCTTGTGTGTAACTTCGATCAATTACGTCAACCGTCGCGCCTCCCACAACATTCGCCTCCCTCGCGCGGTCGCGCCCTTTGAGACTTCGACCGGCTATAAATGAGCAATTTTTTGCCTACTCCGCATGCATGATACTACCTCTAGTCCTTTTTACTTCCGTTAACCGATTGCAAAGTGTTTGACCAAATTTATAAGTACTAAAAATATCAATATCTACAATATCGTTTCTTGTTTTGTGACATATCAACCAATAAGAGATGTGTGTGGTGCATGCTTTCAATGACTTGAGACTGCCAAACATGACATGCAATGGTTAGTTTATTGCATGCAATGCTATTAATCAGCAAAAAGACATTAAGTTTTCTCGTTTTCCTCTCCGCCTTGGTCGCGGTGCACAACGTAAGATGATTTACACACCTAGATGGAGGGAGTAACCCAAATAAGCACCTCTTGGGTGGGTTAGATTTTTTTGGGTTAGTTGAGATCAAACTAACCCAAACTAACTCTAACACATGGATCCAAACAGGGCCAAGGTTAGCTATTAGAGTACTACTACCTCCCTTCTAGTTTAAAGGGCTCAATTCAAAATTTTGACCTACTCTTAGCAAGATAGAGGTGGTGGAATAGTTTTTTTAGTTCGTCACAAAAAATGTGTTTACCAATGTATGCATGAACACTAGTTACTCTAACCCTCCTTGTCTTCTTTAATTCTTTGCCACATCAGCATGTTTGCTATTCCCGTGTGCATGATACCAGCTAAGATACCACCATTATGGCCAGCCTTAATCATCGCATGCAATAATTTAGTGCACCTTGAAATATGAACATGTGTGGGGCGTGTATGTTTTTAATGACTTGAGACTATACCTAGCCCGACATGCAAGATGAGACTTATAATGCACCGTACCCCATACCTGCGGGAAGCTCGTTCGTCTCCAAATGTTTTCCTCTCCATGTGTGGAAACAATATGCCTGCCAGACTCTCCTTCTCCCTGCGGCGGTCCCACCACTCCACCCCATGTGGAAAAAATCTGCATGCATGACTCTCCTCCCCCCGCGCTCGTCCAATCCGTTGTGACCAGCAATATTTCCACCCCTTCCCTCCCCCGTAATTTACTCCAACAAATATGTCCACGTAGCTGTTACTTAACTGCAGGTGCGTTGGGTCACTGACATATGGGCCCAACAAGGGTCTGGCCCACATGTCAGTGACCCAACTGGACCTGCAGTTAAGTCAGTGCAGCTCAGTCCATATCTTACGTAGGTGTGCCATTGCTCGCTATAAATACTGCGCCTCCCACGACATCGCTATCTCCTCGCCCTCACGTTCACGTTCATGGCTATCTCCTCCCCCTCCCTGGCTCCCTCTCACGTCGACCACCATGGCATCGCCCCTCCCAAGCCCTAGGCACCCCTCGCTGCACCGCGCGGACGGTCACGCGTCGCCGTTCCGTTCCTTGCCGCCACTAGTCGAGGAGGACGCGTCGGTGTTCCGCTCCTCGCCACGACGCGACGCGTCGCCGTTCCGTTCCTCGCCGCCACTAGTCGCAGAGGACTCGACAGCATTCCGCTCCTCGCCGCGACGAGTCGAGGTGGACGCGTCGGCGTTCCCAATCTTGCCAGCACGCACGTCGGAGGACGCGTCGGCTCCCCGCTATGAGGAGAACGCCGCGCCGCCCGCCAAGCCCCCCAACCTTGAGGAGCTTTGAAAAGAAATGGATGTTGCCTTGTGGGAGGCTTTGCCTCCAGCAGAGCACGCCAAAATAGAGGCAGAGAAGAAGGCCGAGGAAGAGAAGTGCACCACGGAACAAGCTGCCTGGGAGGCCTATGTCGCGTCCGAGAGAGTCAGGCAATTGGCTCTCTGGCAGAAGGCTCGTGCGAGGGTCGTGAGGGTGGCGGAGGATGCCCATGCCGATGCCCTGAGTGCAGTCGGGCCCAAGCGCCTCATCTACGCTTGGCGGTACGTGGACCGGGTGCACGCTTCCAGTGAGGAGGAGTTCCTGTTGGCGCCGGATCACCACACAGGTGAGATCGCGCTCGCCGCCGGCAAGCCGCCAATCATCACCTCGCGAGTTGCAAGGCTGAGGAAGAGGCGTTGTGTCGGTACGCTGGAAACGGCCGTGCACCAAGGCACTCGTGGCATGCCGCAAGCGCTTCTGCGAGCGCCGTGGCTTTTAGTAGGAGTATAATTTTTGGTTCGTAAGGCGATCTCATTAGTTTTGGGACGCAAATGATAAATCCCGAACGTTCAGGAATTATTAGCGTCCTTAATTAAGTATGTCAAAGGGAAAGTTTGGAAACCTTGTGTATTCGTACGCATTTTGCAAGTACGTGCATATAGCACAAACTTTACTATATACTATGACACTACACATGTCTCTCTATATATGCTTGCAGACTGTGCTACTCCCTCCGTCCAGGTCAATAAGTCATCTTTGGTTGTGCACCGTGACCAAGAAGGAGGGAAGACTTATACACCTAGACGGAGGGAGTACTACTATTACTTATGTACGTGCAAATGCACGTTTTAACATTACGATGCGGTTTTTGTAAAAGTAGAAAAACAGCACTAGTCAATCTTGTGAAATGATTCAATGCAAAACAAATGCAAAAATGCTCGTTTGATTGTTTAATTTTAGCTTCCTTCTCTGTGGTTATTTCTCCGTCGTACTTAGTACGGTGTATCTCATGTTGGAAATATGCCCTAGAGGCAATAATAAAAGTATTATTATTATATTTCTTTGATCATGATAATTGTCTTTATTCATGCTATAACTGTATTATCCGGAAATCGTAATACACGTGTGAATACATAGACCATAATATGTCCCTAGTAAGCCTCTAGTTGACTAGCTCGTTGATCAACAGATAGTCATGGTTTCCTGGCTATGGACATTGGATGTCATTGATAACGGGATCACATCATTAGGAGAATGATGTGATGGACAAGACCTAATCCTAAGCTTAGCACAAGATCGTGTAGTTCGTTTGCTAGAGCTTTTCCAATGTCAAGTATCTTTTCCTTTGACCATGAGATCGTGTAACTCCCGGATACCGTAAGAGTGCTTTGGGTGTATCAAACGTCACAACGTAACTGGGTGACTATAAAGGTGCACTACAGGTATTTCCAAAAGTGTCTGTTGGGTTGACACGGATCGAGACTGAGATTTGTCACTCCATATAACGGAGAGGTATCACTGGGCCCACTCAGTAATGCATCATCATTATGAGCTCAAGGTGACCAAGTGGTTGATCACGGGATCATGCATTACGGTACGAGTAAAGTGACTTGCCGGTAACGAGACTGAACAAGGTATTGGGATACCAACGATCGAGTCCCGGGCAAGTAACATACCGATTGACAAAGGGAATTGTATACGGGGTTGATTAAATCCTCGACATCGTGGTTCATCCGATGAGATCATCGTGGAGAATGTGGGAGCCAACATGGGTATCCAGATCCCGCTGTTGGTTATTGACCGGAAAGTCGTCCCGGTCATATCTGCATGTCTCCCGAACCCGTAGGGTCTACACACTTAAGGTTCGGTGACGCTAGGGTTATGCAGATATGTATATGCAGTAACCCGAATATTGTTCGGAGTCTCGGATGAGATCCCGGACGTCATGAGGAGTTCCGGAATGGTCCGGAGGTAAAGAATTATATATAGGAAGTGCAGTATCGGCCATCGGGACAAGTTTCGGGGTTATCGGTATTGTACCGGGACCACCGGAAGGGTCCCGGGGGTCCACCGGGTGGGGCCACCTGTCCCGGGGGGGGCACATAGGCTGTAGGGGGTGCGCCTTGGCCTGCATGGGCCAAGGGCACCAGCCCCAAAAGCCCATGCGCCTAGGTTTCCACAAAAGGGAAGAGTCCCAATGGTGGAAGGCACCTCTAGGTGCCTTGGGGGGGAGGGAAACCTCCCCTTGGCCGCTGCACCTAGGAGATTGGATCTCCTAGGCTGGCGCACCCCCCCTGTTGGCCCTCCTATATATAGTTGAGGAGAGGGAGGACTTCAGATCTCAGCTTTTTGGTGCTTCCCTTTCCCCTGTTACATCTCTCCCTCGTAGTACACGGCGAAGCCCTGCTACTGTGACGCCCTGCATCCACCACCACGCCGTCGCGCTGTTGGATCTTCATCAACCTCTCCCCCCCTTGCTGGATCAAGAAAGGAGGAGACGGCATCCGTTCCGTACGTGTGTTGAATGCGGAGGCACCGTCCGTTCGGTGCTAGGATCTCCGGTGATTTGATTCACGTCGTGTTCGACTACATCATCCCCGTTCTTTGAACGCTTCCGCTCGCGATCTACAAAGGTATGTAGATGCATCCGATCACTCGTTGCTAGATGAACTCCTAGATGGATCTTGGTGAAATGAGTAGGAAAATTTTTGTTTTCTACAACGTTCCCCAACAGTGGTATCAGAGCCAGGTTTATGCGTAGTTCTCTTGCACGAGTAGAACACAATTTGTTGTGGGCGTTGATGTTGTCAACTTTCTTGCCGCTACTAGTCTTATCTTGCTTCAATGGAATTGTGGGATGAAGCGGCCCGGACCAACCTTACACGTATACTTACGTGAGACCGGTTCCACCAACAAACATGCACAAGTTGCATAAGGTGGCTGGCGGGTGTCTGTCTCTCCTACTTTAGTTGGAGCAGATTCGATGAACAGGGTCCTTATGAAGGGTAAATAGAAGTTGGCAAATCATGTTGTGGCTTTCACATAGGTAAGAAAACGTTCTTGTTAGAACCCTACTTCAGCCACGTAAAACCTGCAACAACAATTAGAGGACGTCTAACTTGTTTTTGCAGCAAGTGCTTTGTGATATGATATGGCCAAAGTTGTGATGAATGATGAATGATCGATATGTGATGTATGAGATGTTCATGCTATTATACAAGGAATCACAACTTACATGTCGATGAGTATGACGGTGACAGGATGATCATGGAGCCCCAAGATGGAGATCAAAGGAGCTATGTGATATTGGCCATATCATGTCACTATTATTATTTGATTGCATGTGATGTTTATCATGTTTTGCATCTTGTTTACTTAGAACGACGGTACTAAATAAGATGATCCCTTACAACAATTTCAAGAAGTGTTCTCCCCTAACTGTGCACCATTGCTACAGTTCATCGTTTCGAAGCACCACGTGTTAATCGGGTGTGATAGATCCTTACGTTCACATACAATGGGTGTAAGACAGTTTTACACATGCAAAAACACTTAGGGTTAACTTGACGAGCCTAGCATGTACAGACATGGCCTCGGAACACAGAGACCGAAAGGTCGAACACGAGTCGTATGGAAGATACGATCAACATGAAGATGTTCACCGACGATGACTAGTCCGTCTCACGTGTTAATCGGACACGGCTTAGTCGACTCGGGTCGTGTAACACTTAGATGACTAGAGGGATGTCTAATCTGAGTGGGAGTTCATTAATAATTTGATTAGATGAACTTAATTATCATGAACTTAGTCTAAAATCTTTAAAATATGTCTTGTAGATCAAATGGCCAACGTTGTATTCAATTTCAACGCGTTCCTAGAGAAAACCAAGCTAAAAGATGATGGCAGCAACTATACGGACTGGGTCCGGAACCTGAGGATCATCCTCATAGCTGCCAAGAAAGATTATGTCCTACAAGCACCGCTAGGTGATCCACCCGTCCCACAGAACCAAGACGCTATGAAGGCTTGGCAGACACGTACTGATGACTACTCCCTCGTTCAGTGCGGCATGCTTTACAGCTTAGAGCCGGGGCTCCAAAAGCGTTTTGAGAGACATGGGGCATATGAGATGTTCGAAGAGCTAAAAATGGTTTTTCAAGCTCATGCCCGGATCGAGAGATATGAAGTCTCCGATAAGTTCTTCAGCTGTAAGATGGAGGAAAATAGTTCTGTCAGTGAGCACATACTCACTATGTCTGGGTTACATAACCGCTTGACTCAGCTGGGAGTTAATCTCCCGGATGACGCGGTCATTGACAGAATCCTCCAGTCGCTTCCACCAAGCTACAAGAGCTTTGTGATGAACTTCAATATGCAGCGGATGGTAAAGACCATTCCTGAAGTATTTGCTATGCTGAAATCAGCAGAGGTAGAAGTCAAGAAGGAACATCAAGTGTTGATGATGAATAAAACCACTAAGTTCAAGAAGGGCAAGGGTAAAAAGAACTTCAAGAAGGACGGCAAGGAAGTTGCTGCGCCCGGCAAGCAAGCTGTCAGGAAGAAGTCAAAGAATGGACCCAAGCCTGAGACAGAGTGCTTTTATTGCAAAGGGAAGGTTCACTGGAAGCGAACTGCCCCAAATACTTAGCGGACAAGAAGGCCGGCAACACCAAAGGTATATTTGATATACATGTAATTGATGTGTACCTTACCAGTACTCGTAGCAACTCCTGGGTATTTGATACCGGTGCTGTTGCTCATATTTGTAACTCACAGCAGGAGCTGCGGAATAAACGGAAACTGGCAAAGGACGAGGTGACGATGCGCGTCGGGAATGGTTCCAAGGTCGATGTGATCGCCGTCGGCACGCTACCTCTACATTTACCTACGGGATTAGTTATAAACCTCAATAATTGTTATTTAGTGCCATGTTTGAGCATGAACATTGTATCAGGATCTCGTTTAATACGAGATGGCTACTCATTTAAATCCGAGAATAATGGTTGTTCTATTTATATGAGAGATATGTTTTATGGTCATGCTCCGATAGCCAATGGTTTATTATTAATGAATCTCGAGCGTATTACTACACATGTTCATAGTGTGAGTACCAAAAGATGTAAGGTTGATAATGATAGTCCCACATACTTGTGGCACTGCCGCCTTGGTCACATAGGTGTCAAACGCATGAAGAAGCTCCATGTAGATGGACTTTTAGAGTCTCTTGATTATGAATCACTTGACACGTGCGAACCATGCCTCATGGGAAAAATGACCAAGACTCCATTCTCAGGAACAATGGAGCGAGCAACCAACTTATTGGAAATCATACATACTGATGTGTGCGGTCCAATGAGTATTGAGGCTCGCGGTGGCTATCGTTATGTTCTCACCATCACTGATGACTTGAGTAGATATGGGTATGTCTACTTAATGAAACACAAGTCTGAAACCTTTGAAAAGTTCAAGGAATTTCAGAGTGAGGTTGAAAATCAACGTGACAGGAAAATCAAGTTTCTACGATCAGATCGTGGAGGAGAATACTTGAGTCACGAATTTGGCACACACTTAAGAAAATGTGGAATATTTTCACAACTCACGCCGCCTGGAACACCTCTGCGTAACGGTGTGTCCGAACGTCGTAATCGCACTCTATTAGATATGGTGCGATCTATGATGTCTCTTACCGATTTACCGCTATCTTTTTGGGGCTATGCTTTAGAGACTGCCGCATTCACTTTAAATAGGGCTCCGTCGAAATCCGTTGAGACGACACCGTATGAATTATGGTTTGGGAAGAAACCTAAGCTGTCGTTTCTAAAAGTTTGGGGATGCGATGCTTATGTCAAGAAACTTCAACCTGAAAAGCTCGAACCCAAGTCGGAAAAATGCGTCTTCATAGGATACCCTAAAGAAACTGCTGGGTATACCTTCTACCTCAGATCCGAAGGCAAGATCTTTGTTGCCAGGAATGGATCCTTTCTAGAGAAAGAGTTTCTCTCGAAAGAAGTAAGTGGGAGGAAAGTAGAACTTGATGAAGTATTGTGTCTTGAACCGGTAAATGGCGCAACTCAAGAAAATGTTCCTGAGGTGCCTGCACCGACTAGAGAGGAAGTTATTGATGACGATCAAGATACTTCTGATCAAGCTCCTACTGAAATTCGAAGGTCCACAAGGACACGTTCCACACGAGAGTGGTACGGCAACCCTGTCTTGGAAATCATGTTGTTAGACAACGGTGAACCTTCGAACTATGAAGAAGCGATGGCGGGCCCGGATTCCAACAAATGGCTAGAAGCCATGAAATCCGAGATAGGATCCATGTATGAAAATGAAGTATGGACTTTGACTGACTTGCCCGTTGAACGGCGAGCCATAGAAAATAAATGGATCTTTAAGAAGAAGACAGACGCGGATGGTAATGTGACCATCTATAAAGCTAGGCTTGTCGCTAAGGGTTATCGACAAGTTCAAGGGGTTGACTACGATGAGACTTTCTCACCGGTGGCGAAGCTGAAGTCCGTCCGAATCATGTTAGCAATTGCCGCATTCTACGATTATGAAATATGGCAAATGGACGTCAAAACGGCATTCCTTAATGGTTTCCTTAAGGAAGAATTGTATATGATGCAGCCGGAAGGTTTTGTCGATCCTAAGAATGCTAACAAGGTGTGCAAGCTCCAACGCTCGATTTATGGGCTGGTGCAAGCGTCTCGGAGTTGGAACATTCGCTTTGATGAGATGATCAAAGCGTTTGGGTTTACGCAGACTTATGGAGTAGCCTGCGTTTACAAGAAAGTGAGTGGGAGCTCTGTAGCATTTCTCATACTATCTGTAGATGACATACTTTTGATGGGAAATGATATAGAACTCTTGGACAGCATCAAGGCCTACTTGAATAAGAGTTTTTCAATGAAGGACCTTGGAGAAGCTGCTTATATATTAGGCATCAAGATCTATAGAGATAGATCAAGACGCCTCATAGGTATTTCACAAAGCACATACCTTGATAAGATTTTGAAGAAGTTCAAAATGGATCAGTCCAAGAAAGGGTTCTTGCCTGTTTTGCAAGGTGTGAGATTGAGCTCGGCTCAATGCCCGACCACGGCAGAAGATATAGAAGAGATGAGTGTCATCCCCTATGCCTCAGCCATAGGTTCTATTATGTATGCCATGCTGTGTACCAGACCTGATGTAAACCTTGCCGTAAGTTTGGTAGGAAGGTACCAAAGTAATCCCGGCAAGGAACACTGGACAGCGGTCAAGAATATCTTGAAGTACCTGAAAAGGACTAAGGAAATGTTTCTCGTTTATGGAGGTGACGAAGAGCTCGTCGTAAAGGGTTATGTCGATGCTAGCTTCGACACAGATCTGGATGACTCTAAGTCACAAACCGGATACGTGTATATGTTGAATGGTGGAGCAGTGAGCTGGTGCAGCTGCAAACAGAGCGTCGTGGCGGGATCTACATGTGAAGCAGAGTACATGGCAGCCTCGGAGGCAACACATGAAGCAATATGGGTGAAGGATTTCATCACTGACCTAGGAGTCATACCCAATGCGTCGGGGCCAATCAAACTTTTTTGTGACAACACTGGAGCTATTGCACTTGCCAAGGAGCCCAGGTTTCACAAGAAGACAAGGCACATCAAGCGTCGCTTCAACTCCATTCGTGAAAATGTTCAAGATGGAGACATAGAGATTTGTAAAGTACATACGGACCTGAATATAGCAGATCCGTTGACTAAACCTCTCCCTAGGGCAAAACATGATCAACACCAGAATTCCATGGGTGTTCGATTCATCACAATGTAACTAGATTATTGACTCTAGTGCAAGTGGGAGACTGTTGGAAATATGCCCTAGAGGCAATAATAAAAGTATTATTATTATATTTCTTTGATCATGATAATTGTCTTTATTCATGCTATAACTGTATTATCCGGAAATCGTAATACATGTGTGAATACATAGACCATAATATGTCCCTAGTAAGCCTCTAGTTGACTAGCTCGTTGATCAATAGATAGTCATGGTTTCCTGGCTATGTACATTGGATGTCATTGATAACGGGATCACATCATTAGGAGAATGATGTGATGGACAAGACCTAATCCTAAGCTTAGCACAAGATCATGTAGTTCGTTTGCTAGAGCTTTTCCAATGTCAAGTATCTTTTCCTTTGACCATGAGATCGTGTAACTCCCGGATACCGTAAGAGTGCTTTGGGTGTATCAAACGTCACAACGTAACTGGGTGACTATAAAGGTGCACTACAGGTATTTCCGAAAGTGTCTGTTGGGTTGACACGGATCGAGACTGGGATTTGTCACTCCATATAACGGAGAGGTATCACTGGGCCCACTCGGTAATGCATCATCATTATGAGCTCAAGGTGACCAAGTGGTTGATCACGGGATCATGCATTACGGTACGAGTAAAGTGACTTGCCGGTAACGAGACTGAACAAGGTATTGGGATACCAACGATCGAGTCTCGGGCAAGTAACATACCGATTGACAAAGGGAATTGTATACGGGGTTGATTAATCCTCGACATCGTGGTTCATCCGATGAGATCATCGTGGAGCATGTGGGAGCCATCATGGGTATCCAGATCCCGCTGTTGGTTATGACCGGAGAGTCGTCTCGGTCATGTCTGCTTGTCTCCCGAACCCGTAGGGTCTACACACTTAAGGTTCGGTGACGCTAGGGTTATGAAGATATGTATATGCAGTAACCCGAATGTTGTTCGGAGTCCCGGATGAGATCCCGGACGTCACGAGGAGTTCCGGAATGGTCCGGAGGTAAAGAATTATATATAGGAAGTGCAGTATCGGCCATCGGGACAAGTTTCGGGGTTATCGGTATTGTACCGGGACCACCGGAAGGGTCCCGGGGGTCCACCGGGTGGGGCCACCTGTCCCGGGGGGCCACATGGGCTGTAGGGGGTGCGCCTTGGCCTGCATGGGCCAAGGGCACCAGCCCCAAAAGCCCATGCGCCTAGGTTTCCACAAAAGGAAGAGTCCCAATGGTGGAAGGCACCTCTAGGTGCCTTGGGGGGGAGGGAAACCTCCCCTTGGCCGCCGCACCTAGGAGATTGGGATCTCCTAGGCTGGCGCACCCCCCCTTTGGCCCTCCTATATATAGTTGAGGAGAGGGAGGACTTTAGATCTCAGCTTTTTGGTGCTTCCCTC
Organism: Triticum urartu; assembly: GCF_003073215.2. NCBI lineage: Eukaryota > Viridiplantae > Streptophyta > Magnoliopsida > Poales > Poaceae > Triticum > Triticum urartu. The sequence continues at coordinate 410,940,946 of NC_053024.1, forward strand.
TCCCCTGTTACATCTCTCCCTCGTAGTACACGGCGAAGCCCTGCTACTGTGACGCCCTGCATCCACCACCACGCCGTCGCGCTGCTGGATCTTCATCAACCTCTCCCCCCCCCCTTGCTGGATCAAGAAAGGAGGAGACGTCATCCGTTCCGTACGTGTGTTGAACGCGGAGGCACCGTCCGTTCGGTGCTAGGATCTCCGGTGATTTGATTCACGTCGTGTTCGACTACATCATCCCCGTTCTTTGAACGCTTCCGCTTGCGATCTACAAAGGTATGTAGATGCATCCGATCACTCGTTGCTAGATGAACTCCTAGATGGATCTTGGTGAAACGAGTAGGAAATTTTTTGTTTTCTGCAACGTTCCCCAACATCTCACTGGTTGGAAAGGCATGCAAATTCCCAAACCGCTTCCTACACCCTGTATCGAATTTGCCTAACAAGTTGTGCCGTGCAATTGGAATTCCAACTTGAGTACTACTACTAGTAGGAGTACCAGGGGCCAGTTCTTTTAGGCTTCTAGATTAGCAATCCCATAACTACTACCTCCGTCCTGGTTTATTGGTCCCCATTGTAATCGGTGTAAAATTTTGATCATAAATTTAACTAATGAAATGTTTGTGCATGTCACATGCACTAACATTTTATTAGTTAAATCTTTGGTCAAAATTTAGCACAAATTACAATGGTGAGGAATAAACCAGGATGGAGGTACTACTTGTAGTAGTTTAGAAGCCCAAATAAATGAGTGAGGCGCCTTAATGTTACTCCCCACTGTGACTAGTCTTATGGGAAAAGCTGTGGAAGCCGCCAAAAGAACTGGCCTTAGGAGTAGTAGCTAGGGATCGAGTGTGCGAGATGAACCAGAGAAAGTAAATGCAAAGAGATGAAATGCAAAAAAGACGGAGGGATGTGATGGTTGCTTGTCCGTTTATTTTACCAGGCCACTTATTACTGGGAGTGGTTGGGTTTTGTGATATGACGGCTTTACTGCCGCGCCACGAGCGGGGTGAGAGGTGAGACTCCCGTGCAGCGCCGCCCTCTACACTAGTAGTACTACATCGGTCGTGGTTTATCCCCCATTGAATTTGACTGAAGATTTAACAGACAAAATGTTAGTGCATGTCAACAAAAACAATATCGTTTGATTCGTATTTGAACATAGTCTTCAATGATATAATTTTAGGTGACATGCATCATCATTTATCGTACTATATATAATGTTAGTTCAATTTTTGGTCGTACTAATCTATAGTAAGGTGCCCGTGCGTTGCACGGAAGAGTGAAATGCATTGATCGGGGAGTTGTTTATTTTTACAAAGGATGTGGGGGTCATCTCATGTGTAACGGGTATCGATAGGTTTGTTCGGATATTATCTCATCTCTAGAGCTCACAAACATCCGGGTGAAATAGATAAAAAAGTATCTTTTGCAAACAAAAGCGTTCAACTATTCAACCTGCATCCAAAACTTGTGAAGAAATAACTCTTATTGTGCTTTGCAGGAAATGATCTTCAAGAATTAGTTTTTGAGTATCCATTGTTATACATGTTGGCTACAGATGACATGGCACTTTCTTATAGTCAACAGTTCGCTATACTCTTTAAGTATTAACCATGCCCTTATACACCTAGACGGAGGGATTAAATCAAGATGACTTGGAAGGGGGCAGAGGATATGTAAGAAATGGTTCATCATAAGTCTTTCACCAGTACTGTAGTAAAAATTCATACATGGAAGATTCTAGACTAAACCATAAATGGATACACTTTTATTCATGCGCGATACTCCAATAGAGCAAGATCATTCATGGAAGTCTCCACATGCTTAGACAACGGATTACATTGAGCGAAGACTAATGATCAACATTTAACTTAGTAATGCAAATGTCCAGGTGAACCTCCTTGGAGTCCCCATGCACATTGTTGGGGGTCAAATAATACCGTGCGTCTTCCATGTCCACATCGGCGGGAAGGTCCCAGCTCGGCAGGGTCCAAGTCAGCTTGACGTTGCCAGTGTCGCCGCCCACGTACCTCCGAGGGGTAGTAATAGTGAGCACGCACCCGTACATCGGCCTCGTGTCAGTGTCAGCGTCAGCGGCGTCGCCCCTGACGCACACTACAGAGATGTGGCGGCGGCCTGCGCGGGCCTCGCCGGTGACCACGATCAAGAGGAAGATGCTGCCGTCCTCCTCCGAGACTAGCAGGCGATGCTGATCCTCCAGCGACTCCGGCACGGTGAATGGGTAGCATGTCTCGTACTTGATGTTCTTCGCCAATGGCCAGTAGTGATTTCCGCACGCCTGCATCAGGTGATGCACGATGTCCGCCGGCGAGCCCCTAAATGGCACTGGGCACTCATAGCAGTAGAAGAAGGGCTCCTTGGAGGCATCGACCAGGCCGTCCATGAAACAGGAGTGGCTGTAGGGGACGTTCCGCTAGTTGAATATATGAGCAAGTTACTACGAGATTTACTACAAACTAAATCATGACGGCTATAACAGAGATTAAACTAATCATGCGGACTAGCATAGTAGATGAACAGATCGAATCTAGGACACAGACTAGAAACATGAATTCTACCACGATTTCAAACAGGAAGGACAGAAACACATATGGTGCAACGGGAGCAGCACCATTGGCGTTGAGGTTGTCGCCCATGTCGTTGAGGAAGAGGTTGCCGAGGTCGGGAAAGAAGTCGTCGTCGGTGAAATCGTCGCTGCTAGCAGTCGTGAGAGTGCGCTCCCCAAATTACAACATCGCCCGCCGAATGGAGCGCAGGAGGGAGTGGTTGTAGGGGATGTTGCGGCCGCCGAATGGAGCGCAGGAGTCGCCCACGAAGCAGTAGATGGTGCTCCTCCCTAGTCTCTATTCTTATCTCTATCTTTACTACTCTTCTTTGTTTTTTATAATATACTAGTTGTAGTTGTCAAATTGAATAGTACTGCGCCCTCCACTGCACGCCCGACTGAACACGCCTCCTTGCCTCCATCAAACCCCTCCATTAAACCCGCATGCAAACCGAGAAACCTACTCTGGCCCGCGGGAGGAAATTTGCCGGACATGTTGTTTCGTGCAATACAATCACAGTCACTGCAAGGTCTTTGAGCAGGATCCCAACTTCTCTGGGCCTCCAGGAATTTTTGACTGGAGGTTGGTAAGTAGCCTTGGTGCACTCTCTTTGTTTTTCGGACTGAACTATCTGATTAACCAGGAGATAACCGACAGCAAGGATCATGATGGCAGCGCGGCTTCGTTCATCAGGCAAAATTGTGTGTACACATCGTACCATGCGTCTCTGCATGCACCATACCCTGATATGTGCCGCCACGCTCTGTGGCCCAAAGTAGGAGAGAGGGTCGCAAGTATCAGACTTTTTTTGAAACCCAAGTATCAGACTTCTACCTACTGGCTGGAGTTTCCCCCGTCAGGCACCCATCTAGTTCAGGCCGTCAGCCAATCTCCACAGCTTAATAAATAGTAACGTCTAACTGAGCCAGATAGTTAGATGCGTACACTTGGTGTGGTAGGATCTTTATTTCGTTTGATGCATACACTTGTTCTTTTTTGGTAGCCCTTTTATAATGATGGCTGATGTTTGGTTTGGAAGAGAGAGCTGCGTCTTCACTCTTCTGGCCTGCTTATTGCTTCTGTTGCACCCCTAGCCCTAGTTGCTGCTGCTGTTGTTTTCAATGTACAATCAGTAGTATATTTTTTCTGTTGGTTGAATAAATGTGTTGTTAGAACGACAAACACAATGTTTTGGAAATCGTTGCATGGTTCAATCCTTTAGTGCCCCGTACCGTATGTAGTGCATACTATTTTTCGTACGGAACACATTTTCCACTTGTTGATAACATGCAGCCCACTCATGAAGGCCCAATAGAGAAGCCCATAATTAACTGGAAGGGAGGCTCTCACATGAATCCGGCCCAGGTACATGCTCATGGTCCCCTAAACATAAATAAGTAAATAAATAAATAAATAAAGCTAAATGCTCATGCACCAGTTCTTTAAATTCACGATTTAACATGAGGATATTATTTCCTATGATAGTGTCGTTACATTCAGTCGATATTATCCTTCGGCAAAGATAGCGACCAGTCTTCTTTCTCCCAGCATTTTCTTCCTGCAACCAGCGGACCCATGCAAATCGTAGTCAACGTCGTAAATAGATCCGGTCCATTTTTATTTTTCAATAAGAATGTCCAACCCAGCCCAGCACATTGGCGATAACATTTTATCCTCCGCCTTGGTGCGCTCGCCGTGGCGCCGCCATCCGGCACCGTCAACATAGTTTTTTTCGAAACGGTCCCTGTCAACATAGTGAATCGGGAGAGGACTGTAGTTGTGAGTATGGCAGTACGGACCCACCAGGTCCACTCCCGAACACAAGCAAGCGCCTCTTTCACTACTCAGATGAACCCCTCGTTTTTTACTCGAATCCACCCTGCTGATATCTGGGACCCACATCATTTTCAACGTATAGTCAATTAACGATAGAATTGCACAACTTTTTTAGTAGTAATTCGAAGGAGCAGGCTATAAACTGGGTTGTGCAGTCTCTGTGGCCCGTCTAACAACATGACCAGCCCAGCAGTTTTTTCTTTGGGAAAATAGGTAGCCCAGTATTTCTTTTTGAAGAATACCCAAGCTAGGCCTATTTGTTTTCTCCGACTTACTGGGCTGCAAATCTTTCAAGACGAGGAGGGATGCATTCCGGCCTGGCCAAAGAGTATGGTCAGTGTGTTAAAAGTAATATCAAAAGGGGTTGAAAATTCCAAAAAAATTATAGCAATTGGGATATTAGTTTCTTTTTTTGTTTTTGTTCTTCACTGATATCTTATACGTATTTCATTGGATTTAACATGACATAGTACTAATTTATTTTTAAATTTGTTTTAGTGTGGCTACTAATTTTTGGATTAAGAATATTTTGTTCCCCAGCAAAAAATTGTGAATTTTCAAAATTTCCCACATATTTAGTTATTTTTTAACCCTGGTACTGACCAGAAAATGGGTAGCAATTCTAAAAATGGAAAATGGGCTGCAATAAATTCCATATGAATTAGAAAATGAGTAAAAATTATAAAACTAATAGCAAATGGGCTGTACACGCCACAGATTTTGAGGCTGACTTTTTTACGCAAGGCTTTGTCAGTCAACACACGATTCTAGCAGCAGTGACTGTTGGATGTCCATCCAATGGCCGACGTGCTTCTTCAATCTCTGATCTTCCTGCTCCAGCCGCCTAAACTAGCACCGGCGGGACTGCCTGCTCCCTCCTCTTGTGGCCTGCTGTGATGCCGCACAGGCTTCCCCGGCCCACCCTACTCCCTCCGCTGGCCTGGCCGCATGCAATCAACTGCCTCCTTTTTACGTGAAAAAAATGATTCCTCCCACTGACATCTGGGGCACACCGGTTGGGAGGCTGACCTGTGGGCCTACTAAGTTGACACGTACGCAGAGCTTGTCAACATAGTAAACAAACGATTCTAGCAGTAGTAACCGTTGGATTTGAATCGAGCGGTCCTTCTGCTTCTTCAATCGCTGCTCTTCTTGAACCTGCCGCCCAAACCAGCACCGGTGAGACCGCTTGCTCCTGCCTCCAGTGGCCGGCTGTGCTGCCGTTGAGGCCTCATCGCCCCCTACTACTCCCACGGCCCTACGGCGACGGCAGCCTCACACCGCAGCCGAACCAATGAACCCTCGTACTCCTCTTCGCGTGGGCATCCACTGCTGCATCTTCCCCGGCTCCGCGTCGTCCCTTCCTAGGCCTCGCCATCATCCACAGCCTTGGTGCTCTCGGCGCGGCATGGTCAATGTGGTCAATGATACGTCTCCAACGTATCTATAATTTTTGATTGCTCCATGCTATTATATTATATATTTTGGATGTTAATGGGCTTTATTTTACATTTTTATATCATTTTTGGGACTAACCTACTAATCGGAGGCCCAGCCCAAATTGCTGTTTTTTTGCCTATTTTAGGGTTTCGAAGAAAAGCAATATCAAACGGAGTCCAAACGGAATGAAACCTTCGGGAACGTGATTTTCTCAACAAACGTGATCCAGGAGACTTGGAGTGGCCGTCAAGAAACAAGGGAGGAAGGCACGAGGCAGGGGGCGCCTATCCCCTAGGCGCGCCCTCCACCCTCGTGGGCCCTCCATTGCTCCACCAACGTACTTCTTCCTCCTATATATATCCACGTACCCCCAAACATCCAGGAGCACCACGAAAACCTAATTCCACCACCGCAACCTTCTGTACTCAAGAGATCCCATCTCGGGGCCTTTTCCGGAGCTCCACCGGAGGGGCATTGATAACGAAGGGCCTCTACATCAACTCTATGGCCTCTCCGGTGATGTGTGAGTAGTTTACTTCAGACCTACGGGTCCATAGTTATTAGCTAGATGGCTTGTTCTCTCTCTTTGGATCTCAATACAAAGTTCTCTTCGATTTTCTTGGAGATCTATTCGATGTAATTTTCTTTTGCGGTGTGTTTGTCGAGATCCAATGAATTGTGGGTTTATAATCCAGTTTATCTATGAACAATATTAGATTCTCCCCTGAATTCTTTTATGTATGATTGGTTTATCTTTGCAAGTCTCTTTGAATTATCAGTTTGGTTTGGCCTACTAGATTGATCTTTCTTGCAATGGGAGAAGTGCTTAGCTTTGGGTTCAATTGTAACATCCCAAAATTCTAAATTTTGGAATGTTATAATAAATAGATAGATTGATTGATTGTTTGATTGTTGTGTGACTGATTGAGTGAAATTTGAAACTTTTTGAAAGTTAAATGAGAGGGAATAAAAGGACTTTCCCAAACTTTCATTGTTCGTTTTGATCTCCGTGAATTCAAATTCTTTTCAAATACAAAACCCTGGAGAGGAGATGACATGACTTCTTCCATTTATTTAAATGAAAGGGGTGTTTGAAAATATTTGAATTTCATTTGGAAAATATTTTCCAAGTTAGAAACTTTAAGCAACTCATTGATTTTCAAGAGCGAAGATAAAATGACTTCTTCAAAACTTATGAAATATGAGTTGGGAGTTTCAAAGAAACTCAAATTTAAAATCCATTTGAAATAATTATTTTTCAATTTGGGTTATTTGAGTTTTATTCAAATTATTTTTCTCCAAAAACAAAATACACGGAAAATAGGGTAACATGATTCCCTACAATAAAAAATTGGAGAAAAGTTTATTTGAAATCATTTTGGTATTTTTAAAATGATTTTTATTGGATTTTATTAGACCAGTAGCACTCTTTGAATTATCCGAATTTGGCTGGATTTTATTTGGCATTATAAAAATGTTCATGTCATAGAGAATCTTCTTCTGAAAATTTTGATATATTATATGCCTATGTAAAATTTTTATTTATTTAGTTCTTATTTTTCTTTCTCTGGAATTTTTTTTAAAAAAGACTTCTCGACCGACCGGACCGGGCCGGCCCAGCCAGCCAGGCCATGGCCCAGCCGTCCCAACGCCGCACCCCGGCCGTCCCCGACCTCCAGCGGGGAGTCCAGCTCCCGCCCGACACTGCCGGCGCAGCCGTCTTCGCCCTGGCCTCCTCCTGCCCCTCCCCCACGCCACCTCCTCGCCCCTCCTCATAAAAGGCGCCGCCCCGGGGCCTGTCTCTCCTCCCCCTCGCCTCGCACCTCACCGCATCTCACCGCTGCGCCCTAGCACAACCGCCTGTCGCCGGACTTCGCCGCTGCAGCTAGCGCTGCACCGCCGCCAGCGCTGCCGCCCTGCCCGCACCGCGCCACCGCTCCTCGTTGCCGCGCCGCGCCTTGCTGCTGCTCGCCCGCAGCCATCGCCCCGCTCCTCGCCTACGCCCGCCGCCGCGGGAAGCCGCCGGAATTTCGTTGCCGGAAAGCCGCCCCGACCGGTAAAACCCTAGGACGGTTTTTATTTCGGTTCTTTTCGGTTAGTTAGGTTTAGATCAGTTTTCTTTTTAGTTAGGTTTATTTAATGGACGTTCATTAGTTAGGATTCTCTAGCGAACGATTTTTTTCGGTAGTGTTCGGTAGCGAACGTTCTCTATTTAATTTTTTTCTTTTTTCTGTTTATTTACGTCAGGGGCCTATTCGTGAGGAACCTTCTTTACTGTTTAGTCCCTGAACTTCAAACGATCATTACTTTTCACTCGTTTGTCCAAATTCAACGAAACCAACGCTCACGTCTTCATTATGATCTCCTCTATCCGGTAATCCAACTCAAACAGGTTTTTAAAAATATTAAAATTTTAATTAGAACATATTTAGATTCAAACTTCTTTTGAACATAACTTGAGTTTCGTAGCTCCGTTTGAGTTGATTCTTTTTGCAAATCGAAACTCTTGACCTAAACTTTCTGATAAGGCCAAATTCATATAATTTTGGTACTGTTAGAAATTGTTTTATGTTGCAAGAGTTATTTTCTTGGTTTTGATGTTTTCCGAATTGTCTTCTTCGATCTTTCTGATAGTTTGAGTGATTGCTTATGTGTGGTTACTATTGCTTGCTTACGATAGATTGACCAGAGTGTGACGAGTAGAACTATCAAGAGTTATGAGTGCGAATCATCTTCATCAACATTGCAGGCAAGTTCACACTTTGATCATATCCCTTTCATACCCAGTTTTTATGCATTAGTTTCACCCTCAAACATTGCATAAGTAGGATTGATAACATGTGGGTATTGGGAAGTAGTTGAGGTAGTACCTATTACCTGTTTATTATCAAACCTTTGGGAGTTACTTCTACGTTGCTTATTATTGCTATGCTATGCTAGTAGACGTGGATTGGGTGAGTGATATCCATGACAGATGTGAGATTTTTAAATCAATGGTTTATCTAAGGTGGCAACTTAAATACACATCTGGGTGGATTGAGGTACCTGGGTATTCCAGGATTGCCTGTTTTCTTTTGGACCGCCACCCAGGCTCAAAGGGATCATGAGATTTTTCATGCTAGAAACTTCCGTGTGCAGCCACAAGCTATTATGGGCTCTAGCATAGTTGACTAAGTCGTGCGAACTCTTACAGTGGTAGACTAGCAGATGTAGGGGATGTAGGTGGTACGGTCTACCCATCGTAAGGTGCTAGCGCTTCTGAAAGACTATGTCTCGGTCATCTGTTTCTCAAACACCGTGAAGTGCGAGAAACCAAACGGAGGCGATCGAGTCTTGTGGGGAAAAGTGCGCAAACCTCTGCAGAGTGTATAAACTAATCATGGTTAGCCGTGTCCCCGGTTATGGACGTCTTGAGTATCTAGTACTTGGGTTATCATGTGAATCTCATCATGTGACTTTAAATTAATTTTGTTGCGTTTAATGATGTTACTTAATTGGGATTGAGAATGCTGTCAACCATTCTCAATGTTCAACAACCACCATGATAGTTAATTAAAATGTATTCCGTTGCAGTAGGGAAAAATTGGCTTTTTCGCAAAAACCTTATAACCATAGAGCTTTTCCACTAGCCATATATGCATGTAGTGATAGCCATTGTTCATCGTTTCTCTATGGTGTGAATTTGCGAGTACATTCAATGTACTGACCCTTTGTGGCTGCAACGGCTCATGTTGGAGGATTTCTTACGACGAGTAAGTGATGCGTTAGGGTTACGATTTCTACACTCAACTTTGCCGTCGGTGTTGATGGGAATCCACAACCTTGTTACTTCCGCTATTTTGGATTGAGGTAATAGTATTTACGTTACTTTTACATGTGATTTACCTCTGTTATAAATCCTCGAGTACTGTGTGTGTCAGCATACCGATCCAGGGATGACACTTAAGCACAGAGACTTGATCCATTCGGGTCGGGTCGCTACAAGATGGTATCAGAGCACATGTTGACTGTAGGACGTGACCCTAAACTGGCAAGCCCATAGCAAAGATTTTTCTCTACAACTTTCCCTTTCAAAAAGATCTTTTACCTCTCTTCTCTTCTGAGCTTATTCAAATATTCCCTTTTAGTTAGACCATACCCCTTTCCCCTTTTGACCACACGAAGATTCGACTGATGAGACCACTCCAAGAAGTACAAGATATCGGACAACTAAGACCACTTCGGAATGAAGAGTATTTTCCGTGCATCTGAATAATGGAAACTACAACGGTTGAAGACCGAAAACAAGTAGAATTTGAAGGCTCTGAAGAATTCCCAGATTTGTATGACCTAGGAAGGCTACCCTTATGGAACTTGGCAGACTATGGAAGTTGTCAATACCCGAGATCAAGGTGTATCGGAGAAAGACTGAAACAAGGAGCATGATAACTCAAAGTTTTGTCAAAGAAAACCCTAAGGCAGGAGATATCAACTATGGAATGATAGCTCATGGGAATGACAAGAGCAGAAACACGGTTATCCGTGATGTCATCGCCCGCTGATGCTAATTGTCACCGTGCTGAGTTAAAGATGCATTTCTTCAGAATGGATTTGATGGAATGATGAGGACATCAATACCATTGTTACACCCACAGCCCCTACTGTTACATATACTGGACCAATTACTAGAGCTCGTGCATGCCAATTAAATTACCAGGTACTTCCGTTTCTTGGTAATGATTCTAATGTTCATGAGATTATGATGCTGCCTAAATTGGATACATTTGTTTTGCTTACAAATGAAGGGCCTAGCTTGGAGAAGGATGAACATTGGAGCAAGAACACGCATGGAGTTGATGGCATGCGCAAGGGGATCAAGAACGGAGTTACAAGTGATGATTTCAGGACTTTGAAGCCGCCATAAGGAGTGCATGAAGCCTTGGACGAAATATACAAGATGCCACTTCATAATATTCGTCCATAGGCTATTCTAGGTGCTGCGTCACCTTATTAATGGGCCAGGCCCATGTAATTTCGAAATACTTAAGTATAGGCTATTTTTAGAGTCCGTATGTGTGGGGAAACAAGAGTTAGGGTTGGTTTCGGACCCCACCCTCAAGGGCCACGAAATTCCCCCCTCTTCCTCCATATATACAGCCCTTAGGGCATCGTTTAGACTTTGGGTTTTGTTTAGATTAAAAGTTCGCCATAACTGCAACTTCGCGTACTTCGTTTGTGTCCAACGACCAGACCAAGACGTCACAGAACCCCACCTTGATCAATAAAGCTTTCATCTTATATTCGCAATATCCTGATTGCAATCTCAGTTTCTTGCTTGTTCTTCGTTTGCTCACAGGAAACAGACCCTCGTGGTCAGGTTGATCGTGCTCCGGCGTGGTCAATAACCCTCGGAAGTTGGTTTAGCGATTACTAAGGCGCGACGTCTCGCACGTTCGTAGTCGGATCGTCAAGGTCAACTCCCACAGAAAACGATAGCCACCATCTCATCGAAACATCGGGACACCTTAGCCTCTATCAAGTGGTATCAGATTTCCAGGTTGCTCGGTGAGATTTTACAGTTTTTCATAGATTAGATCGAGTCTGTTCTTCATACCTACAGTCCACGAAAAAGCCAGAAAAAAAAATTAGGGTTAGTCCATCATATCCGAACCAATCTGAGCCTTTGCATAATCTTTTTAGGGTTTTTGCTTTGTTGAATTTGCGGTTGCATCGTCGTGTCAAGTTGCTGGTCTTAGAGTCTAGTCTTTTAGAGTTTCGAGTTCTGGTCATAAGTTGTCACGCCGCCGCCGCACCATCATCATCGCCCATCTACCACTTTTGCTTATCCGCCACCGCTCTGAATCCATATCCATATACCACCACCAATCCGTATCCATATACCACCACCAATCTCTATCCATATACCACCACCGCTGCCATATACCACAACCATATATCCACCACCAATCCGAGTTCTTCTCATATTAGGTTTGTTCTTGAGATCAATATAAATTCCGATTCGTGTTTCCTTGCCTGCGTAGGTCTCGGAAAAAAAAACAAAAAAGAGTCTGGAGACCCCCGGGCAATTTTTAGGCCAAAATTTTCACGGGCAAAATTTTTTTTCCCTATCCTATTTTTAGACTTTTCTGAGTCTTTTGAGCCACGTGCCATCATAGTGATTTTTTGTCGCACTTTTTCGTCGTCGCTCCCCTGATTTCCGAAAAAAAGTGAAAAAAAAATTTCGTGCCCATCCTATTAGTTTGACGAGGGAAGAGTTTTGAGACACTCGCCATTATAGTGATTTTTCGCAAAAAAAAGAGGAGCGCAAAAAAAAAGAGAGCGAAAAAAAGAGAGTTCCAGAGTGTGCTTTTCCCTTATTTACGTGCAGCGCCGTGATTTTGTTAGTGTTCTAGGCTCGCGTCTCTAGCACGATCTAGCCTAGGACCAGCACAGTACCGTCGTTGAGCGTTTATTCAACTTTGCATCTCTGAATTGATTATTGCTGACCCTTTTTGCTACCATACTATAAGCCTTCCCAGCTCCACATACATCTACGTCGTGCGTTTGACTCTCCCTGGCAATCGCTCTATCCAAGCTTTTGAGAGTTTTTGACTACAACGGTTGCCGATCACCGCCCGCTGCAGGGTAAGAACTGGCAAGAATTTGAGATTTGCTTGACGGATTTGTGACACCCGCCACCACCACCACTTGTTAGTAGTCTGTAGGATCATATTCTTGTGTGTTTCTATTGCTGCTAACCATGCCAGGATCACAAGCCGACGAGACTGACTGGGAGAACTTGACGAACAAGGAGCTTCATGATACGTTTCAGCAAATGATGAATGGACAGGTGCAAGATGTGATAAACAGATTTGAAGAGGCCATGGAGAAGATAGATGGCATGGAGAAGACGTTTGAAACAAAGCTCGATAACAAGTTTGCTGAATTGCTGTCGCGTTTTCCACCACCACCACCGGCTGCTCCTGCCGCACCTCTGCAACAACAGCAACAACACCGACTACCTCCACGTCGGGAAACAGCCCTCCGCCGAGCGAGCCGTGTCCCTCTTCAGTCGGGCCAAACTGCTGGTGCTGCTGTTGATACTTCTGTGGCTCCTACTGCTGATGTGGAGGAGGATGCTTATGTGGGAGATTATGAGGATGAGGTTGATCAAAATCAGAACTACGTGCCACCAACAGCACAGCAACCACCAGGTCGTCCACATGCAAATAATGGCAATGGTAGGGCTCACCCTCAGGTACGAGATCATGACCATCTCCCTAAACTAAAATTGAATATTCCACCATTTGAGGGTAGATATGTTCCTGATATATATCTTACTTGGGAGTTAGAAACTGAACAACGATTTACATGTTTACAATATCCCGAGGAGAGACGTGTTCCTGCTGCTGTTTGTGCTTTTACTAGTTTTGCATGTGTTTGGTGGTCTGAGCATTGTAGATTATATCCTATTCCGGCTACTTGGGCTGCTTTGAAAACTGCTATGCGTACTCGTTGGGTTCCACCATATTATCAACGTGAATTACTTCAAAAATTGCAGCGCTTAAGACAGGGAAAAAATTCTGTAGAAGAATATTATCAGGAATTACAAACTGGCATGATTAGATGTGGTATTGTTGAGGAGAATGAAGCTATGCTTGCACGTTTTATGGGTGGATTAAATAGAGAGATTCAGACGATTCTAGAGTATAAGGAGTATACTAATATCACTCGTTTATTCCATCTTGCTTGTAAAGCTGAACGTGAAGTGCAGGATCGACAGGCATTGGCGCGACTAACTTTTCTGCAGGTCGACCTTCATCATGGACACCACGTGCATCCTCTACTTCCACACGTTCTGCACACCGGCGCCTCCGTCAGCTGCCACCTCCAACCGTGATACAAGAAAGCAGGCACAACCCCACTATCTGCCAAGAGCACACCTTCTGGGCCTGCAAGAGAGCTCTTCTTCATCCATGGCATCAACAGGGCAAACACATGATATTATTTGTCGACGTTGCAAGGGTGGAGGTCATTATGCGAGAGAATGCCCATCTAAGCGTGTGATGATTGTTACTGAGGATGGTGGGTATGAGTCCGCTAGTGACTATGATGAGGAGACTTTGGCTCTTATTACACGTGACGAACACGATGGAGACGATTCTGATCATGAGACGCAATACATGGCTCCTGAAGATGCTGACAGGTATGAATGTTTAGTTGCTCAACGTGTTTTGAGTGTGCAGGTTACACAAGCTGAGCAAAATCAGAGGCATAATTTGTTCCATACAAAGGGAGTTGTGAAGGAACGTTCTGTTCGCGATCGATAGATGGAGGGAGCTGCAATAACTTGGCTAGCATGGAGATGGTGGAGAAGCTATCTCTCACCACAAGACCACATCCACATCCTTACTACATCCAATGGTTCAACAACAGCGGCAAGATTAAGGTAACACGTACTGTTCGTGTGCATTTTAGTATCTCTACATATGCTGATTATGTTGATTGTGATGTGGTACCTATGCAAGCATGTTCCTTATTACTTGGTAGACCATGGCAATTTGATAAAAATTCTGTACACCATGGTAGAAACAATCAGTATACTCTTGTTCATAAGGATAAAAATATTACTTTGCTTCCTATGACTCCTGATTCCATTTTGAAAGATGATATTAATAGAGCTAATAAAGCAAAACAGGAGAAAAATAAGAGTGAAAATCAGATTGTGGCAAAAGAATTTGAGCACAAATGAAGCCTAATAATAAACCATCTAGTGTTGTTTCTGAAATTAAATTGAAAAGTGCATGTTTACTTGCCACCAAATCTGATATTGATGAGCTAGATTTTAGCAAATCTGTTTGCTATGCTTTTGTGTGCAAAGAGGCATTATTTTCATTCGAGGACGTGCCTTCCTCTTTGCCCCCTGCTGTCACTAACATTTTGCAGGAGTTCGCTGGCGTTTTTCCACAAGATGTGCCACCTTGATTACCACCTATTCGAGGGATTGAGCATCAAATTGACTTAATTCCCGGTGCATCATTACCCAACCGTGCACCATATCGTACCAATCCAGAGGAGATGAAGGAGATTATGCGTCAAGTACAAGAATTGCTCGACAAAGGTTATATACGCGAATCCCTTAGTCCTTGTGCTATTCCTATCATTTTAGTGCCGAAAAAGGATGGTACATCACGTATATGTGCGTTGATTGTAGAGGCATTAATAATATTACTATTCGTTATCGTCATCCTATTCCTCGGCTAGATGATATGCTTCATGAATTTAGTGGCTCTACAATATTCTCCAAAGTTGATTTGCGTAGTGGATACCATCAAATTCGTATGAAATTGGGAGATGAATGGAAAACAGCATTTAAAACTAAGTTTGGATTATATGAGTGGTTAGTTATGCCTTTTGGGTTAACTAATACACCTAGTACTTTCATGAGATTAATGAACGAGATTTTACGTGCTTTCATTGGACGATTTGTGGTAGTTTACTTTCATGACATATTGATTTATAACAAATCTTTGGAGGAACATTTGGAACATTTACATGTTGTTTTTATTGCTCTACGTGATGCACGTTTGTTTGGTAACCTTGGAAAGTGCACCTTTTGCACCGACCGAGTATCTTTTCTTGGCTATGTTGTTACTCCACAGGGAATTGAAGTTGATAAAGCCAAGATTGAAGCTATTGAGAGTTGGCCACAGCCCAAAACGGTCACACAAGTGAGGAGTTTCCTTGTCCTCGCTGGTTTCTATAGGAGTTTTGTGAGAGATTTGAGCACCATTGCTGCACCTCTCAACGGGCTTACAAAGAAGGATGTGCCTTTTGTTTGGGGTACCGCACAGGAGAAGCCTTCAACGGTATTGAAAGATAAGTTGACACATGCTCCTTTACTTCCAACTTCTAATTTCAATAAGACTTTTTGAGCTTGGATGTGATGCTAGTGGAATTGGATTAGGAGGTGTTTTATTACAAGATGGAAAACCTGTTGCATACTTTTCTGAAAAATTGAGTGGGCCTAGTCTGAACTATTCTACTTATGATAAAGAATTATATGCTCTTGTTCGACCTTAGAAACATGGCAACATTATTTATGGCCCAAGAATTTGTATACATTCTGATCATGAATTCTTTGAAACACATTAAAAGTCAAAGCAAAACTGAACCGTAGACATGCTAAATGGGGTTGAATTCATTGAGACTTTCCTTATGTCATTAAACACAAGAAGGGGGTAAAGAAATGTTATTGCTGATGCCTATGTCTCCGTCGTTATACTATGCTTTTCACAACTTGACTTTAAAATATTTGGTTTGGAGACACATCAAAGATCAATATGTCATGATGCTTGAATTTAAGATGTAGTTGCAGAATTGTAAGGAAGGGAGAACTTGAACAAGTTCGTTCTAACGATGATTTGTGTTTTTCGTGCTAACAAGCTATTGCATTCCAGCTAGCTCCGTTCTCGTCTTTTGTTGTTGGCAGGAGGCGCCATGGAGGAGGATTAATGGGACACTTTGTGCAGTCAAAGAAGACGGAGAGGGGATATACTTGCTACACATTTGTTTTGGCCAAAGATGAGACGGGATGTTGAAGCGTTTTTGTTGCTCGCCTGCACTACATGTCAAAAAGCTAAGTCACGACCAATCCTCATGGTTTATATATGCCTTTTCTGTACCTAGTGTTCCTTGGGAGGATATATCTATGGACTTTGTTTTAGGTTTACCTCGAACAAAGAAGGGGAGGGATAGCATATTTGTTGTCGTGGATAGGTTCTCGAAAATGGCACACTTTATACCATGTCATAAAAGCGATGATGCTGTTAATGTTGCTGATTTGTTCTTTCATGAAATTATTCGCTTGCATGGTGTGCCAAATACTATTGTTTCAGATGGTACTACAAAATTTCTTAGCCACTTTTGGTGATGTTTATGGGCTAAGTTGGGGACTAAGCTGCTTTTTAGTACTACTTGTCACCCCCAAACTGATGGACAAACTGAAGTAGTCAATAGAACATTGTCTACTATGCTTAGGGCTGTTTTGAAGAATAACAAGAAAATGTGGGAAGAATGCTTGCCTCATATTGAATTTGCTTATAATTGTTCATTGCATTCAACTACTAAGATGTGCCCTTTTGAAATTGTGCATGGTTTCCTACCTCGTGCACCTTTTGATTTGTTGCCTCTTCTATCTTTGGAGAAGGTTAATTTTGATGCTAAAGAACGTGCTGAATTGATTTCAAAAATGCATGAGCTAACTAAGGAAAACATTGAGCGTATGAATGCTAAATATAAACTTGTTGGAGATAAGGGTAGAAAACATGTTGTGTTTGCACCTGGAGATCTTGTTTGGTTACATTTGCGTAATGATAGATTTCCTAATTTGTGCAAATCAAAGCTAATGCCACGTGCCTATGGTCCTTTTAAGATGTTAGAGAAAATAAATGATAATGCATATAAACTTGAGCTGCCTGCAGATTTTGGGGTTAGTCCCACTTTTAACATTGCAGATTTGAAGCCTTATTTGGGTGAGGAAGATGAGCTTCCGTCGAGGACGACTTCATTTCAAGAAGGGGAGGATGATGAGGACATCAATACCATTGTTACACCCACAGCCCCTACTGTTACATATACTGGACCAATTACTAGAGCTCGCGCACGCCAATTAAATTACCAGGTACTTTCGTTTCTTGGTAATGATTCTAATGTTCATGAGATTATGATGCTGCCTAAATTGGATACATTTGTTTTACTTTCAAATGAAGGGCCTAGCTTGGAGAAGGATGAACATTGGAGCAAGAACACGCATGAAGTTGATGGCATGCGCAAGGGGATCAAGAACGGAGTTACAAGTGATGATTTCAGGACTTTGAAGCCGCCATAAGGAGTGCATGAAGCCTTGGACGAAATATACAAGATGCCACTTCATAATATTCGTCCATAGGCTATTCTAGGTGCTGCATCACCTTATTAATGGGCCAGGCCCATGTAATTTCGAAATACTTAAGTATAGGCTATTTTTAGAGTCCCGTATGTGTGGGGAAACAAGAGTTAGGGTTGGTTTCGGACCCCACCCTCAAGGGCCACGAAATTCCCCCCTCTTCCTCCATATATACAGCCCTTAGGGCATCGTTTAGACTTTGGGTTTTGTTTAGATTAAAAGTTCGCCATAACTGCAACTTCGCGTACTTCGTTTGTGTCCAACGACCAGACCAAGACGTCACAGAACCCCACCTTGATCAATAAAGCTTTCATCTTATATTCGCAATATCCTGATTGCAATCTCAGTTTCTTGCTTGTTCTTCGTTTGCTCGCAGGAAACAGACCCTCGTGGTCAAGTTGATCGTGCTCCGGCGTGGTCAATAACCCTCGGAAGTTGGTTTAGTGATTGCTAAGGCGCGACGTCTCGCACGTTCGTAGTCGGATCGTCAAGGTCAACTCCCACAGAAAACGATAGCCACCATCTCATCGAAACATCGGGACACCTTAGCCTCTATCATGGAAGAAGGCTGATGGAGAACCTATTAGTAAGATGAAGTTTTAACCTTAGCCGGTGTATCACCAGGATCTGGAGTAGTACATCAAGAAGTTTAAGGTGGGGCTCCATGAGGCCGTATTAGATAAGGAAGCGTTTCGTGAAGAACTCAGGAACCAAAAGCTGAAAGTAGCCAAGCTGGAGGAGCTATAACCTCGAGATACCAGAGATTTGTCAGGAACTGAAGGACAGTATGACCATGGTTCATGTGAAGGATGTTGAAACCAGAAGTTTGGAACGCAACTCGAGAATATTAAAGGACGTCATGAGAGACTTCGCGTCAACAGAGTTGATCTGGCAAAAGAACTTGAGAAAGACAAGCATGATCGGAAGAAGCCATTGGAGGCATGAACAAGGCTTGAAGAGTTTGGAGACGTTGAAGATTTATTGACCTTTAGAAGACCAAACCCCTGTTATATACCTACGTTAGATGCGACGTTTGTGAGCTGTCATTTGTTTGGTGTTTTTCCCGACGGCCCCAAATAAAATCTGTCTTTTCAAAACTGTTGTTTGCATTGTGTGTATCCCTCTCTATCTCTCTTATCTCACCCCAAACCCATGGACCCAATAGAGGACGAATGGAGATGAACTCATGTTTTCCTGGACCGATAAGTCAACAGACCAATGGATTCAGAACATGGAGGATCATATGAAGAATAACCCTATAGTTGGAAAGGATATGATCCAGCATGCTCTTCGGTGCTTTGAAAGAGGTGCTGCTACTTGGTGGAGGATGCACCAAACCATCAATGGATGGCAAGGAGTAACCACTTGGAAAGATTTTAAGTTGACTTTGCTAAAGTCTCGGTTCGTGTCCCAGAAATTGAAGCCTTCTGGAAAGTATATGAAGAAACCTTGTGCATGCAAGCTTTGTGGAGAAATAGGACACAACCATAAAGAGCACAAGGATGAATGCCAAATTGTGAAGGAAGTCACCCAGTTGAAGAATGCACAACTAGGCAGATTACTTGTTTCTTGTGTGAAGGGACTACACACTATCCTGCTCAGTGTCACATTTACCCCATGGTACAACGAACCATCCAGCAGAAGAAAGAAGTAATGAAAGGAGCCCTCATGGAAATTTTAGAAGAAGTTGTGATGAAGGAAGAGATGGAGGACACGCCTAAAGAAGACCCGAGTAAACCCTGAGTCTTAATATTCATGTGGAGAAGAAGGACACATCTCCCAAAATTGTTTGAATGGGGATCTAGTATAATTCCCGACAGAGGAAGTAGAATATGACCCACAAGAAATAGAAGCCTTGATTGGAATGGAAAAGTCCAGGAAGAGAAACCGATTGGAGCCCAGGAGGAACCTGAGTCATATCACCTGTTACAGGTGCAAGGAGTCAGGGCACTACCTCAACAGTTGCCCAAAAAGGAAACCTCGATACTTGCCAGAAGTAATATGTTTTAGTTGTAATGGAGCAGGGCACTTTGCCAGAGAATGCCCTAAGGAGAAGGAAACTTGTGCTAGATAGTTGAGTTTGCAACAAAAGAAATGGAGTAGTAGAAGTGAGAACATTTTCTTTTATATTGAGGTGTTGAGTTGAGACATGTAATGGAAAAGCGAGAGATTGTAATCACTTGAGAATGAATAAAGTTAGCATCGTTGGTACTGATATGGATTTCATGAGTTGTTACTCTATGAAGAAGAATTTTGGCCATTCTGAGGATATGAGAAATATGGTCTATGGAAGATTTGTGCATTTTAAGGGTGGTAGTACCCTGTAAGAACCGTTGACCCCTGGAAAAGATAAGGATACTCCACTGAGTGGATTTCCGATAAAATGAATACGAGTTTTGTCTCGATATGTGTGATACCCCAAGAGTGTGTGGGATGAAGTTGGAGACCGTTGGTTGTTTGGACCAAATGTGATCAAGGAGTCAGAAGAGAATGTTAAGTTTATTCGAGATAGACTGAAGGTAGCTCAGTCCAGGCAGAAGAGTTATGTAGACTCAAAAACTCAAGGAGGTAGTCTATGAAATTGGAGACAGAGCATGTCTTCATGTGTCCCCTCTGCGAGGAGTTAAACGATTTGGAGTTAAGGGACAGTTAGCCCCGAGATTTGTAGGACCATGCCGAGTATTGGAGCGTATGGGAGAAGTTGCCAACAAGTTGGAGTCACCCAAAGGACTGTCAGGAGTTCATGATGTGTTTCACGTTTCCCAGTTGAAGAAGTGCCATGCAGAGATGGCCAATATTCCCCTGTAAGGACGCTTGACCCTGGAAAGGATAATGATGTTCCACGAAGTGGAATATAGACTTCATAAGTTTTTATCTCGGTATGTGGGATATTCCACGAGGATGAAGAGATGAATTACTATTGGATATAAAGGAGGTATGATGTCGGAAATATGGATCAATGGAAACTCCATGATGAGTCTGAGTAATCATGTCCTAGTTTGGTGCCAATAGAAGGAAGGAAGAAAGTACAATTGGATGGATTCAAGAATACTAGAAAGTTGGAAGTTGGAATAATGATCAGTTGCCGGATGATAAGTTCAAGGACTACAAGTGATGAGATGGGCCATAACCCACAGGCCCCAGGACCTGCCAAGAAGCAAGCACATTCTTGCTGAAGGAAAAACCCTGGAGGAAGATACGACGTTTATCGGCAGAAGATTTTATAGGAGTAACGCAAAACCTGAGGGTTGTGAAGGAACGATAGATGTTTGTTTGGCTTGCAGAATCAATGGATTATTCCAAACGCAGTTCATGGACAAGAGAAATTCTACAATGCTTGTGAGGATGACTGAGTTTTAGTATGCGAGATTCGCTAAACTGTATACATGGTAATGATTTGGGTGCGGGATGGATTGATCACCATACCGACTTACTCTTATTATTCGCCTTGCTATATGGGATGGTAAATCTGAGTGACTTACCTATAGTAGAGAGACGACGATCAAAACCCTGTTTAAACCTTAGAATGGTATAAGAAATTTTTCCCTTGTACAAGGCAGCTTTTGCCAACCGTAGGTTATACGGTGAGGATCAACCAAACCCATTTCCTGCAGAAGGAACCATAAATTGTTGACCACCATGAAATATCGATAGTAGTTTAGTTTTGGCACCAGACCCGTCAGCTAAGAAGACCCAGTCACAGAAGAACCTTACCAAGATGAAAGACAGAAGAATTGAGGAAAAGGTTATGCCACTATCAGAAGAGCCCGGATAAGGAATTATCCCGAAGATCTGAGAAGACCGACACGGTTAACAATATGGATGAAGTATATGAGCTTTGATGGAACCGTAACCATGCTTCTAAGGGTGGTAGCACCCCAGACCCCCTCATGCGACAATTGATGGATTTTGAGAAGACCCCCAAACCCTAACCTTTTCTTGCTAGCCTCTCTGAATCTCGAGGACGAGATTCATTTTAAGGGTGGTAGGTTTGTAACATTGCAAAATTCTAAATTTTGGAATGTTATAATAAATAGATAGATTGATTGATTGTTTGATTGTTGTGTGATTGATTGAGTGAAATTCGAAACTTTTTGAAAGTTAAATGAGAGGGAATAAAAGGACTTTCCCAAACTTTCATTGTTCGTTTTGATCTCCGTGAATTCAAATTCTTTTCAAATACAAAACCCTGGAGAGGAGATGACATGACTTCTTCCATTTATTTAAATGAAAGGGGTGTTTGAAAATATTTGAATTTCATTTGGAATTATTTTTTTCCAAGTTAGAAACTTTGTGCAACTCAATGATTTTCAAGAGCGAAGATAAAATGACTTCTTCAAAAATTATGAAATATGAGTTGGGAGTTTTAAAGAAATTCAAATTTAAAATCCATTTGAAATAATTATTTTTCAATTTGGGTTATTTGAGTTTTATTCAAATTATTTTTCTCCAAAAAAATACATGGAAAATAGGGTAACATGATTCCCTACAATAGAAAATTGGAGAAAAGTTTATTTGAAATCATTTTGGTATTTTTAAAATGATTTTTATTGGATTTTATTAGACAAGTAGCACTCTTTGAATTATCTGAATTTGGGTGGATTTTATTTGGCATTATAAAAATGTTCATGTCGTAGAGAATCTTTTTCTGAAAATTATGATATATTATATGCCTATGTAATTTTTTTATTTATTTAGTTCTTATTTTTCTTTCTCTGGAATTTTTTTAAAAAAAACTTCTCGACCGACCGGACCGGGCCGGCCCAGCCGGCCCAATGCCGTACCCCGGTCGTCCCCGACCTCCAGCGGGGAGTCCAGCTCCCGCCCGACACCGCCGGCGCCGCCATCTTCGCCCCGGCCTCCTCCTGCCCCTCCCCCACGCCACCTCCTCGCCCCTCCTCATAAAAGGCGCCGCCCCGGGGCCCGTCTCTCCTCCCCCTCGCCTCGCACCTCACCGCATCTCGCCGCCGCACCCTAGCACAGCCGCCTGCCGCCGCACTTCGCCGCCGCAGCTAGCGCCGCACCGCCGCCAGCGCTGCCGCCCTGCCCGCACCGCGCCACCGCTCCCCGCTGCCGCGCCGCGCCTTGCTGCTGCTCGCCCGCAGCCATCGCCCCACTCCTCGCCGCCGCCCGCCACCGCGGGAAGGCGCCGGAATTTCGCCGCCGGTTTTCCAACGGAAAACCGCCCCGACCGGGAAAACCCTAGGACGGTTTTTATTTCGGTTCTTTTCGGTTAGTTAGGTTTAGATCGGTTTTCTTTTTAGTAAAGTTTATTTAATGGACGTTCATTAGTTAGGGTTCTCTAGCAAACGATTTCGTTTGGTAGTGTTCGGTAGCGAACGTTCGCTATTTAGATTTTTTTTCTGTTTATTTACGTCAGGGGCCTATTCATGAGGAACTTTCTTTACTGTTTAGTCCCTGAACTTCAAACAATCATTACTTTTCACTCGTTTGTCCAAATTCGACGAAACCAACGCTCACGTCTTCATTATGATCTCCTCTATCCGGTAATCCAACTCAAACAGGTTTTTGAAAATTTTAAAATTTTAATTAGAACAGATTTAGATTCAAACTTCTTTTGAACATAACGTGAGTTTCGTAGCTCCGTTTGAGTTGATTCTTTTGCAAATCGAAGCTCTTGACCTAAACTTTCTGATAAGGCCAAATTCATATAATTTTGGTACTGTTAGAAACTGTTTTATGTTGCAAGAGTTATTTGCTTGGTTTTGATGTTTTCCGAATTGTCTTCTTTGATCTTTCTGATATTTCGAGTGATTGCTTATGTGTGGTTACTATTGCTTGCTTACGATAGATTGACCGGAGTGTGACGAGTAGAACTATCAAGAGTTATGAGTGCGATTCATCTTCATCAACATTGCAGGCAAGTCCGCACTTTGATCATATCCCTTTCATACCCAATTTTTATGCATTAGTTTCACCCTCAAACATTGCATGAGTAGGATTGATAACATGTGGGTATTGGGAAGTAGTTGAGGTAGTACCTATTACCTGTTTATTATCAAACCTTTGGGAGTTACTTCTATGTTGCTTATTATTGCTATGCTATGCTAGTAGACGTGGATTGGGTGAGTGATATCCATGACAGATGTGAGATTTTTAAATCAATGGTTTATCTAAGGTGGCAACTTAAATACACATCTGGGTGGATTGAGGTACCTGGGTATTCCAGGATTGCCTGTTTTCTTTTGGACTGCCACCCAGGCTCAAAGGGATCATGAGATTTTTCATCCTAGAGACTTCCGTGTGCAGCCACAAGCTATTATGGGCTCTAGCATAGTTGACTAAGTCGTGCGAACTCTTAAAATGGTAGACTAGCAGATGTAGGGGATGTAGGTGGTACGGTCTACCCATCATAAGGTGCTAGCGCTTCTGAAAGACTATGTCTCGGTCATCCGTTTCTCAAAGACCATGAAGTGCGAGAAACCAAACGGAAGCGATCGAGTCTTGTGGGGAAAAGTGCGCAAACCTCTGCAAAGTGTATAAACTAATCATGGTTAGCCGTGTCCCCGGTTATGGACGTCTTGAGTATCTAGTACTTGGATTATCATGTGAATCTCATCATGTGACTTTAAATTAATTTTGTTGGGTTTAATGATGTTACTTAATTGGGATTGAGAATGCTGTCAACCATTCTCAATGTTCAACAACCACCATGATAGTTAATTAAAATGTATTCCGTTGCAGTAGGGAAAATTGGCTTTTTCGCAAAAACCTTATCACCATAGAGCTTTTCCACCAGCCATATATGCATGTAGTGATAGCCATTGTTCATCATTTCTCTATGGTGTGAATTTGCCAGTACATTCAATGTAATGACCCTCTGTGGCTGCAACGTCTCATGTTGCAGGATTTCTTACGACGAGTAAGTGATACGTTAGGGTTACGATTTCTACACTCAACTTTGCCGTTGGTGTTGATGGGAATCCACAACCTTTGTTACATCCGCTATTTGGATTGAGGTAAAATATTTACGTTACTGTTACATGTGATTTACCTCTGTTATAAATCCTCGAGTACTGTGTGTGTCAGCATACCGATCCAGGGATGACACTTAAGCACAGAGACTTGATCCATTCGGGTCGGGTCGCTACATCAATCTTGCGGTGTTCGACCCCAAGTGACAAGGAACTGATACGTATTGTATTGTTGCCATTGAGGATAAAAAGATGGGGTTTATATCATATTGCATGAGTTTACACTTCAAAAAAATACACTTCCATGATGATATGTGTTTGTCATAGTAGGTCGCGTTTTTTGTCATGCATGTACTATTGGGGAACGTAGTAATTTCAAAAAAATTCCTATGCACACGCAAGATCATGGTGATGCATAGCAACGAGAGGGGAGAGTCTGATCTACGTACCCTTGTAGACCGACAGCGGAAGCGTTAGCACAACGCGGTTGATGTAGTCTTACGTCTTCACGGCCCGACCGATCAAGCACCGAAACTACGGCACCTCCGAGTTTTAGCACACGTTCAGCTCGAAGACGATCCCCGGACTCCGATCTAGCAAAGTGTCGGGGAAGAGTTCCGTCAGCACGACGGCGTGGTGACGATCTTGATGTTCTACCATAGCAGGGCTTCGCCTAAGCACCGCTACAATATTATCGAGGATTATGGTGGAAGGGGGCACCGCACACGGCTAAGAAAACGATCGCGTGGATCAACTTGTGTGTGCAGGGGTGCCCCCTGCCCCCGTATATAAAGGAGCAAGGGGAGGAGGCCGGCCGGCCCTATAGGCGTGCCAAGGAGGAGTCCTCCTCCTAGTAGGAGTAGGACTCCTACTAGGAGGGGGAAGGAAGTGGGGAGGGAGAAGAAAAGGGGGGCACCGCCCCCCTCTCCTAGTCCAATTCGGACCAGGGGGGAGGAGGCGCGCGGCCCACCCTGGCTGCCCTTCTCTCTCTCCACTAAGGCCCATATGGCCCATTACTTCTCCCGGGGGGTTCCGGTAACCCTCCGGTACTCCGGTTTTCTCCGAAATCATCCGGAACACTTCCGGTGTCCGAATATAGCCGTCCAATATATCAATCTTTATGTCTCGACCATTTCAAGACTCCTCGTTATGTCCGTGATCACATCCGGGACACTGAACTAACTTCGGTACATCAAAACTCATAAACTCATAATATAACTGTCATCGAAACCTTAAGCGTGCGGACCATATGGGTTCGAGAACAATGTAGACATGACCGAGAAATGTCTCCGGTCAATAACCAATA
Organism: Triticum urartu; assembly: GCF_003073215.2. NCBI lineage: Eukaryota > Viridiplantae > Streptophyta > Magnoliopsida > Poales > Poaceae > Triticum > Triticum urartu. The sequence goes on from NC_053024.1 coordinate 410,966,959, forward strand.
GCGGAACCTGGATGCTCATATTGGCTCCCACATATTCTACGAAGATCTTTATCGGTCAGACCGCATAACAACATACGTTGTTCCCTTTGTCATCGGTATGTTACTTGCCCGAGATTCGATCGTCGGTATCTCAATACCTAGTTCAATCTCGTTACCGTCAAGTCTCTTTACTCGTTTCGTAATACATCATCTCGCAACTAACTCATTCGTTGCAATGCTTGCAAGGCCTATGTGATGTGCATTACTGAGAGGGCCCAGAGATACCTCTCCGACAATCGGAGTGACAAATCCTAATCTCGAAATACGCCAACCCAACATTTACCTTTGGAGACACCTGTAGAGCTCCTTTGTGACGTTTGGTAGCACACAAAGTGTTCCTCCGGTAAACGGGAGTTGCATATCTCATAGTCATAGGAACATGTATAAGTCATGAAGAAAGCAATAGCAACATACTAAACGATCGGGTGCCAAGCTAATGGAATGGGTCATGTCAATCACATCATTCTCCTAATAATGTGATCCCGTTAATCAAATGACAACACATGTCTATGGTTAGGAAACATAACCATCTTTGATTAACGAGCTAGTCAAGTAGAGGCATACTAGTGACGTTTAGTTTGTCTATGTATTCACACAAGTATTATGTTTCCGGATAATACAATTCTAGCATGAATAATAAACATTTATCATGATATAAGGAAAGAAAATAATAACATTATTATTGCCTCGAGGGCATATTTCCTTCAGTCTCCCACTTGCACTAGAGTCAATAATCTAGATTACACAGTAATGATTCTAACACACATGGAGCTTTGGTGCTGATCATGTTTTGCTCGTGGAAGAGGCTTAGTCAACGGGTCTGCAACATTCAGATCCGTATGTATCTTGCAAATCTCTATGTCTCCCACCTGGACTAGATCCCAGATGGAATTTTGAAGCGTCTCTTGATGTGCTTGGTTCTCTTGTGAAATCTGGATTCCTTTGCCAAGGCAATTGCACCAGTACTGTCACAAAAGATTTTCATTGGACCCGATGCACTAGGTATGACACCTAGATCGGATATGAACTCCTTCATCCAGAATCCTTCGTTTGTTGCTTCCGAAGCAGCTATGTACTCCGCTTCACATGTAGATCCTGCCACAATGCTTTGTTTAGAACTGCACCAACTGACAGCTCCACCGTTTAATGTAAACACGTATCCGGTTTGCGATTTAGAATCATCCGGATCAGTGTCAAAGCTTGCATCAACGTAACCATTTACGATGAGCTCTTTGTCACCTCCATATATGAGAAACATATCCTTAGTCCTTTTCAGGTATTTCAGGATGTTCTTGACCGCTGTCCAGTGATCCACTCCTGAATTACTTTGGTACCTCCCTGCTAGACTTATAGCAAGACACACATCAGGTCTGGTACACAGCATTGCATACATGATAGAGCCTATGGCTGAAGCATAGGGAACATCTTTCGTTTTCTATCTATCTTCTGCATTGGTCGGGCATTGAGTCTTACTCAATTTCACACCTTGTAACACAGGCAAGAATCCTTTCTTTGCTTGATCCATTTTGAACTTCAAAATTTTATCTAGGTATGTGCTTTGTGAAAGTCCAATTAAGCATCTTGATCTGTCTCTATAGATCTTAATGCCCAATATGTAAGCAGCTTCACCGAGGTCTTTCATTGAAAAGCTGTTATTCAAGTATCCCTTTATGCTATCCAGAAATTCTATATCATTTCCGATTAGTAATATGTCATCTACATATAATATCAGAAATGCTACAGAGCTCCCACTCACTTTCTTGTAAATACAGGCTTCTCCAAAAGTCTGTACAAAACCAAATGCTTTAATCACACTATAAAAGCGTTTATTCCAACTCCGAGAAGCTTG